>NC_090778.1:21272500-21342500 GCF_040054535.1 Antennarius striatus
AAAGCGTTCAAAAACCAAGGTTTGCTTGTACTCTATATGCAAAGCAATGTCAAATAATGCTGCAGAATTTGACCAAAAACCAGAAAGTATCATCAATTTTCAGCCTCACTTATTGCTTACCATTCATGTCAGATCGTGTTTTAAGGTGGTTCTGATGACTTCTAAAACTGTTAATGGACTCACCCCCTCATATCAGTCTGACTTCATTAAACCTAATATCCAACCTCCTGCATTACACCGTATGAACACACGACTCCTGTCCATCCTGAGAGTTAAAACAACGTCAGCTGGCTGCAGGGCCTTTTTTCCTGTTCTATGCCCTTCCACTGGTATAACCTTCTTTATGGCATCACGCAATGTGAGCTGAAACCCAAAGTTAAATTTCACCGCTTTGCCTTAACTTTCAATGTACTTTTAAAAAAAATATAATTACTTCAGTTCTCATAACACTACTTCTTATTCAGTGAGATGGTCTTTGTCTCAGTAAATCTTTTCACCCAAATGCTAAAAGCAGATGTTCATTCTGCCAGGAGGGATACAACAAACAGTCTTTTTCTTCTTTTCCTTTCGGCTTTTCCCTTCAGGGGTCGCCACAGCGAATCAATTGTCTCCATCTAACTCTGCTGCATCCTCTTCTCTCAACACCAACTACCTTCATGTCCTCTTTCACTACATCCATAAACCTCCTCTTTGGTCTTCCTCTACACTTCCTGCCTGGTAGTTCAAAACTCAGCGTCCTTCTACCAATATATTCACTTTCTCTAGTCTGGACATGTCCAAACCATCTCAGTCTGGCCTCTCTGACTTTATCCCCAAAACCTCTTACGTGTGTTGTCCCTCTGATGTACTCATTCCTGATCCTATCCATCCAGGTCACTCACAAAGAGAACCTCTGCATCTTCATCTCTGCTACCTCCAGCTCTGTCTCCTGTCTTTTCCTCCCAGATGACACACCAAGTACCTGTCTCCCTGATCACATTAGCTGTAGTTGTCCAGTCATCTTGAAGCACCTCCTGGCCACCCAGGGCCTGTCTTAACTCCTCCTTAAAAGTAATGCAACACTCTTCCTTTTTCAGGTTCCACCATTTCGTCTTCTGCTCTGCCTTTGCCCTCTTCATCTTCCTCACCACCAGAGTCATCCTACACACCACCATCCTATGCTGCTTGGATACACTATCACCTACCACTACTTTACAGTCACTGATCTCCTTCAGATTACACCGTCTACACAAGATGTAGTCTACCTGTGTGCTCCTACCACCACTCTTATAGGTCACCCTATGGTCCTGCCTCTTCTGGAAAAAAGTACTGTATTCACTACAGCCATTTCCATCCTTTTTACAAAGTCAACCGCCATCTGTACTTCTGCACTCCTCTCCTCGATACCAAACCTGCCCATCACCTCCTCATCACCTGTTTCCTGCACCACCATGTTCATTGAAGTCTGCACTAATGACGACCCTCTCACTTCTAGGTATGCTCTGCATCACTTCATCAAAGTCCAACCAGAATTTTTCCTTGTCCTCCAGCTCACATCCTACCTGTGGAGCAACATTGAACATCACACTTTCGATTTCTAGCTTCAGGGTCATTACTCTATCTGACACTCTTTTTACCTCCAGGACATTCCTAACAAACTCCTCCTTCAAGATAACTCCTACTCCATTTCTCTTCCTATCTACACCATGATAGAACAACTTGAACCCTGCTTCTAAACTTCTAGCCTTGCTACCTTTCCACCTGGTCTCCTGGACACACAGTATGTCTACCTTCCTCCTCTGCATCATGTCAACCAACTCTCTACCTTGTCCTGTCATAGTTCCAACACTCAACGTCCCTACTCTCAGTCCTATACTCTTGGCATTCCTCTTCTCTCTCTTCCTACAAACACACTTTCATCCTCTCCTTCTTCGACCAACAGTGGTCCAATTTCCACCAGCACCCTGTAGGTTGCTCTAAATATTAACAGAATGTATTTTATCTTTTGTACTTGATTGGGTGTTTTTTTGTTTGTTTTTTTAACTATAGTGATACTATTTTTCTATTTGTATTCTCTTGTTTTTTAGAAAAGTCTCCATGGACAAGTGGTGAAAATTAGCACTCGTGCTAACACACTGTAAACTGACACATCTATAAGTTGTGCAACTGTGCAATGAGCAATGTGTTTTTTCCGTGTCATAAACATAAACAGCACTAATGGCGGTTGTTGTTAACTCGGACCTCGACCGATCCGGTATGGAAGTCATACGTTTGATTCATTCGCATGTTTGATTTGGCAAAAGTTTAACATCGGATGCCCTTCCTGACACAATCCTCTGTATTTACTGGGACTGACACAATAAGACACTGGCTTGTGCCCTCTTGCGGCTACATTATAACAGCAAACAACAAACCTATTATAATCATTGCTTTTTCAAGTATTCAAGCTAACTAACACACAATGAAGGTGCAAAGTGTGTGTTCATCTAATTCAGCGAGATCTGGCTCATGACGAATTATTTATGGCCAACGGATGACTTTTAATTACTATTAGAACCAGCCCGCAGGGCCATATTGGCCCGCTGGTGTTTTGCACACACCAAAACTACATTCCTCACAATGCAAATGTGGCGGAAGTCACTGCAGCGCAGCAAGCGGGCTTTGGTTTCATTGTTTATCAGCAGTCAGAGCGGATGTTGCATTTAGTTCCTCGCCTCCTCAAAAATTGCTAAAAGGAAGGCGGACACTGAGAGCAGGCAGTTTCAAGCCAGGTGGGAGTGAGAGTACATGTGAAGAGAGGTTAAAGATGAACCTGTGTGTCTTCTGCTGAGTTTGCACATTTCATCTCCGACACAATACCCCAGCTGCGCATCCAAGCTGCTCGGACACGCTTTGTGTTTAGCCACACATACGTGTGTCAACAACTGTTCTCTCTGATGAAGCTGAACAAAACATCACACCGGAGCTGTCTGACTGATAAACACCTTCACTCAATCCTGTGGATTTCCTAAGCCTAGAGCCTGACCCCAAATATTCATGAACTTGTACAAAAGAGGAGACGCCATCAAATATCATGTCAGTCTCAGACAAGTGAGCATCACAGACCAGTAAAGCATTTTCAGTCTTAAATTCAGTTACATTTGTTTCTACAAGACATGATGTCTCTTTGAAGGAAGTACTGTTTTGTCTGTGTCCAATAGATTTTATATTTATTTCAGTTGAATAGACTCAGGGTAAATTGCAGATAAGAGCCATGAGAAAGGGTACAACTGATTGGATTTTTTTATTTTACTATTTGAAAGCAGTGATTGGTAGGATCATGGAGCAGCACAATATTTTTAAAAATTACTTTTTTGTACAATAATGCATTATTATTGTGCATGCACAACACTATTATTCTTCATGCAATAATACATGCAGAATAATGCATTTTCAGTTTTATCATGCATGCAATTTCATTTATGCATATATCTTGATATTAACGAACATATTTTGTTTTTGAAGGACATTTACCTTTTTGCTGTTTGCCTGTTGAAAAGGTTTCCCCTTGAAGTTACTGACAGAGCCATAAGAAAATATTGCTTTATTTATTTAATCATTAAATAATATACACTGTGTTAGCTCTTGGTTTAATAGGCTATGTTAATTTCAGTGTTTTTTAATAAACACTGAACCAGTCCCACCCTCGGTTTTTGGACCTACCTGTATTTGACTTTGACATCCCTGGTCTATAGTCTCATATTTCACACTTTCTATTTAACTGCAGGCCCTGTTAGTCTCTCTGAGATATTTTCTGTCCTACCACATCCTCTACCTACCTCTTCATCCCACTCGTCTTCCTTTGTTCCCCTGTTGTTGCATGCAGTCAGGTGAAAAGCTCCTCTCTTGAAATAGAAAGCAACCTGTAGATGTGGCCAGTCTACTGCCACTTTCACACCTCTGGCTCAAAGCGGAACTGTTAAATTGCCTTAATTGCAACTCAGTATTGTGTACGAACATTACAAAGGCATAATGGATAGAGCTGCTGCTCCACCTCTAGGCCTGCAGCAGAGGTAGCAACACAATCTAATCCATGTTTGCATAAATGGTTAGAGCCAGCAGAACAGGAGGTGTGGTGTTTTAACAATATAGTATGTGTAACTTCCACAACCATGTTTAAAAAACAGCCGGTGGCAGTTGGCTCAAAAAAGAAGAAATTTTTAAAAAAGTTTCTTTGCCAAACATCACAGAGATGTAACCCATGTACAAGAGAAGATGAATTATTACATTCATGTATCATTTTATCGCTGGCAAAAGCATTACTCAATGAATATGTAAAACATTACTTGTTGTTTTTTATATGTCGCACCTCTTTTGCTCACTGAATGCGTTATGCTATTTAAAAGAGCCCATTGGAACAACAACACACCACTGGTCCTGAATAAAGGTTGTTATTGGGGGTGGGGAGAGGGGGGAGTTGCAGCACTTTTGTGCAGCCCCATTGTAAAAATGACTTTACTTTTGATTACATTCAGTTAAGGCACAGAATCATGCTGTGTATCTTAGAGGCCTGATATTATATCTGCTAATGAACAAAAGCACTGGGAAGCGTTGGTGACGAAACAAGGGGAAAAAAAGAAAGTAAAGTGACAAAGGCCAAGGTGGAGTGCATCCTACGGGAGCTTGTTACACTGTGCCCAGGGTCAGAGCAAAAGCAATTAGAGTAGACATCAATGAATGATGGAGAGACTGAGGAGAGATGGAAAACTAATGTAGCGGGAAACAGGGTGAGTAGAAATCTCTATACAGCACTGAGAGGTTGAACAGAAGCAGAGGGGGGTACATCATGGGAGACTGACAGAAGGAAACAAGGGAGGGGAAAAAAAGAAAGAGTAAAGGATCATAATACCGTAATAGTGAGGTGAAATAAGAAGAGATGAGGGAGGATGGAGCAGAGGTGTTGGATGTGACGGCTAAGGCACGGTTCATGCCACATGACAGGCCTTCAAAACGCAACAAGCTCCCACCCACCTTCACTCAAACCCCACAAGGCTTAGCTGACATGAATTAGTGATCTGCTCGCTTTCAATAATGTACAGAGCCTTTGACAAAAGCCCCGATTAAACATGGTTTTCATTCTGAACATTTAGATGGAGGCAGTGCTACAGGAGATAACAGTGAGAGAGTGAGTCAGGGTGGTAACGTGGTTGAGCTGGAGTTGCCTCTGATGTGGAAAAAATTAGGAATAAGAAGTGAAAGGAAGGATAGAGAGGAGAAAGAGGAAAACGGAAGATGGAAAAGTGGGATGATGCTGCTGATGTCAGTAAATGGAATGAAATATTAGGACAGGATAAAAAGAGGATGTGATGAAGTGTCAGGGAGAATGTGTGAGATTACACCATGAGGATGATGATGATGATGATGATGATGATGATGATGATGATGATGATGATGATGATGATGATGATGATGATGATGATGATGATGATGATGAAAAAGATGTCCCAATGTAGGATGCAGAAAAAGAAGTAATGTTTGTGAAATAATGAAATGACTTGGAGGAAGGGAGGAAAGGAGGCAGAAGGTATAAGACTGTTCAAGTTGATAAAAATGAAGGTTAATTTGAGGGTATGGTTAATTAGGATAATTTAGAACAAAAACAAAGAAATGAGCGTAGTGATGAAGTGCAGTAAGATGACAAGTAAGTGATGATGACAAGTACATCAGGCGAGAAAGTCAAACAACTTCTGTTTGCTACCCTGGTGGGCAAAAGACCTCGCAAATATTATGGTTGCATTAAAACAAATATAAGACAAAGTATTTTATTATGCTTATGCAGTGAGCGAAAATACAGCTTACAGCCGGTTATTCCAATAAAATAATAATACCACACTTTCACTGTCAAGTGTGGTCGGCATGTTTAAACAATTAGTGTTACGTAAGCTAGAATGAAGAGGAAAAACCCAAGTGAGAAAGCCTCATCAGGGTCAGAGTGTGTTTAGCTCACCGTCACTGCGCTGTTGGCACAAGCAGCATGAGCGAAACATTCAAACTGTCCATCATTGCTCTCTCATTGTTTCAGTGGCATACAAATGACGTCGAACTTTGGTGTGGTTATTAGCCTGTCAGGGATTTGAGGCAATTTCTCTTCTTTAGACAAAGTCATACGCACATTTTTTATCTATATTAAATCACTGGACCCACAAAAGTGGACCTTGGGGACTTTTCTTAACCCTAAAACATCTTCTCTACTTAATTTTGTTTTCCTGCAAGCCAGCCAACGCTGCCAGCCTCCACAATCAAGGACAAGAGACTGAATGACAATATTAGAAAGAGTCGTAAAACGCATTCTGCTTAAAAAAATGCAAGATATGTTTCTCAGTAAACAAGGTAGGATTCTGCAGAACATTCACAGGAAGTAGCGATTTAATAAAGATATAGATGCATCCATGTACTTTATTATGTGTAGTAGTAAAAAACAATAAGAATAATTTGTCTCCCCTTGGGGATTTTCAAAAGAAAATTATATTTGTAGGAAACTATGGTAACAACACCTCCGCTAATTTATCTTTTGATTAACAAAAGCTTTTTCCAGGGACAGTACATGAAATTTTGGCCCAGAGGTATAACAGCCTAAGTAGTTATTAAGGTTTTTTTTGTTATACATCCATTTTTATTAAACTGCTAAAAGTCATTTAGAAAGCTTCATACAGTACATTAACATTCTGAAGCTACTGTGGCCTTATTATGACTTTAATAAAAAGCATTATTGTAAACATCAGTGTATAAAAGACCATTACTGTAAAGAGGATTCTACTCATATATTGAGAACAATAAACAAAAAGGATAAACCAGAAAAACTAAGTCCTGTCTACACTGTAGTGATGGAAACAGACTTCCTAGTCAAGGCCAATGCTGAGATACAGTTTCCTCTTCACCATCATCCTTACGGCATAGAGATCACCAGTCATTAGTCATTGTCGAAAACAGAACAAAGCCTTAAAAAGATTACATTTCTCATGCAATGGGCCATCAATGTTTGTGTAAATAAACAACAACTGCAGCACATCAGTAGTCTGTCTGTCCTGTGCAAAACTTCACACTAGTTTAAAGCCTTTCAATGTAACTGTTAACCACTTAGTCTGACCATGAAGCTGTCCGTGATTTTTCTCTCCAAGGGCACGTCTAGAAAAATAAAACTTGCTGCTGCTGTCTATGTCTATGTTTTTTTCACGAATCATTAATTTGCTGATTATTTTAGATATGTAAATGTAACGCGTAATACTGGTTGTGTAAAATCAAAAGTCCAAATTTCAAAACAATTTTAAATAATAATCATTGTTTAAGTAATTAAAAGAAAAGACAGAATATATTCACTTTTGTGAAGCTGTCATGGTTTTGAATTAAAGAAACCAAACTGAATCAAGTATATTAAATATAAAATGCAGGATGAATGTGAACTACATTTTGGGCTGTCTACTTTTTAGCAAATCTGTAAACAAATCCATTCAAAAACCTTAATTTCTTCTATATCAAAAGATACAGTTTTTGCTTACGTGACCACTTGCATTTCTCAGAGCTGAAACTAATGGAGTTTTTTTTTTTTTTTTGTCATGCAGTTAAAGATATCCGAGAGTATAGAATAGTGACAATGTTCGAGAGAATCCAAGGTCTGCATTTATCACAAAGACTGCAGGCAGTCTTCTAGCCAAACATGTGTAGCCCTCTTCTTTAGCTGGCCGGTCACAATGGAACAGGAACAAAGACGCTGTTGGGACAATGGCTGTAGGTAAGTATACTAGCATGGTGCTCATTTCGCTCCTCACACAGCCTACAATTACATGGCTGTCTAGGTTTACAAAAGGAGTAGTGAGATAGAAATGGATGGTTTTTGAGAGAAGAGGGTGAAAGAAAAAGAAAGAAAGCATGAAATGTATAAAGAAAAGTGGCTGAAGGTCTGGAGAGAGGTTGAAAACATAAAAGGAAGAGGAGGAGGCAGTAGCGGTGACAGACGAGACTTCAGACTTCCATGGCTGTCTTTAGACTTAATGAAATGGAAGGGCGGAGCAGCAAAGAGGAGGGGACCAAGGAAAGACAGGGGTTTATACTTTGGAGGGGAACGCTCTTGCAAAATGATTCTTGCTGTAAATTTTCTTTACGTCCCCCCATAAATCCATACACAAGTGAAAGGAAGCCGGGTTTTGCTTCCTCAGGGGATGTGCAACATTGAGTTTCTGGAATCCACTGGACAAAAAAAAAAACTTTAAGACTTTCTTCATTGGACTAATATAAACAGATATAAACACATCCAATAGCTCAAAAGTGCCCTTCACTAAGCAAATACCTGATGGTGAAGAAAAGCAGCAACTTCAAAATGGAACAATGCCGTTTTCAATGAATGAGCAAAAACATCATTCATCACCTTTACAACTCCTGACCCCCTATTCATTTGCTTATACCAAATTTAATCTCAGATATCATGTAGATAAAATAAAATTCAAATATATGTCCTCGAACACAAGAGTAATGCTTTCACCTGCATTGACCATGTGTCAGTCTTGAATCTTGGAGTAAGTGTTAAGGAATGCATACTTTTTTTTTTCTCTTTTTACGATTGTAACACTATTTTGTTTTGTTTTTTTAACATTTCTTCCTAATAGGCATGAACTATCCAACATATTTCTTACATGGCTAATGCCCCACCCTTCCATTCAGACTCATAGAAATTCAATAAGTAATTCATGTGTAATTGGCAAAAGTGGCCAAAAAAAAAAAAAAATCCCAACTACACTCCTTTCTCTGGAACCATTTCAAAATGTCTTCCTTGCTACATACTAAATATATCCTTCAAACACATTTCATCATAATCCATGAAGCACTTTATTTGTTCTAAAGGAAAATGGTGTTAATGTGTTTTCTATGTTTTAAAAAAGGTTTATCAGGCTCTACTCTCAAATTTAATAGGTTGCTCAGCCAAGTTTAATGTAAATCTCTCAAGTGTTTTTTTTTTACATCAATATTTTCTTCAGGCGGCACGGTGGCGCAGTTGGTAGCACTGTCGCCTCACAACACGGCGGTTCCGGGTTCGAGTACCGCTCTGTGCAGAGTTTGCATGCTCTACCCGTGGTTGCGTGGGTTCTCCGGCTTCCTCCCACCTCCAAATGCATGCACTTCAGGTTAATTGGCCGGTCCCAAATTGCCCGTAGGAGTGTCCCCCACCTCACGCCATATGCCAGCTGAGATAGGCTCCAGCTCCCCGTGACCTGCTACGGCGGATGAAGTAGCAGATAATGAATGAATGAATATGTTCTTCAATTAAGAAACAGTAGGCTCATCACATAATCTACTACAGAAGATATTCAAACACTGTGAAAAACTATTTTGGACTACTAAATGTTATAATCCCAAAAACTTTTTTTCTATCAAATTTGTTTACTGTCATTATTAAAATTACACACTCAGAAGTCCAAAAGCCAAGGCTTTTTTTTTTCTGCTTGAAAATGCGCTTGTATGTGAGAGAATGTGTGTCTGCATGTGGAAGTTCCAGCCATCTGAATCAGGGTCTGCTTCAGCAATTAGGGCCTGGATGATTTCCCAAGCTAGCCGACCATACCCACTGCTCAAATGAGAATCACATTCTTATTGTGTTCCTTCGCCATTAATCATGTTTTCAAACGACTCTGCAAAATGACAGGACGTTCTAGCAGCTTGTCATCAGCCAGCTCAAAAATGTGCCAGTGGGGTCATAACTGCTGTTATAAATGCCCATCATCTTCAGCTTTCCAGTCCAACCTGTGCTTTTATTTTTTCTTGTTGTTGCTGTTGTTTTGTCTGGGAAGGGGGGAAGAAAGCACCAAATGAGCCAAAGCAGCTGACGGAAAGCAGATGAGGCACTTGTATGTGCCTCAGTCTCTCAGGTCTTCAAAGTTGGGTTCTGTATTTGCTTAAAGCACTTTCTTTAAAGCACTTTCTTTACTTTACAAAAACACCTCCAGTTCGCCACAAAATGCACAAAGGTTTTCCGAGTTGTACTCAACATAAGACAGGAGACAGAGTCGGAGGTAGCAGAGATGAAGATGCTGAGGTTCTCTTTGGGAGTGACCAGGATAGATAGGATCAGGAAAGAGTACATTAGAGGGACAGCACATGTTAGAGGTTTTGGAGATAAAGTCAGAAAGGCCAGGCTGAGATGGTTGGACATGTCCAGAGGAGAGATAGTGAATATATTGGTAGAAGGATGCTGAGTTTTGAACTGCCAGGCAGGAGGCCTAGAGGAAGACCAAAGACGAGATTTATGGATGTAGTGAAAGGACATGAAGGTAGTTGGTGTTGACAGAAGAGGATGCAGGAGACAGAGTTAGATGGAGACAATTGATTCGCTGTGGCGACCCCTGAAGGGGAAAGCCGGAAGAAGAAGACTCAACATTCTGACTGAATGTGTATATATATATATATATATATATGTGTGTGTGTATGTATGTGTGTGTGTGTGTGTGTGTGTGTGTGTGTGTGTGTGTGTGTATGTATATATATATATATATATATATATATATATATATATATTTCTATATACATTCAATCAGAATGTTGAGTCTTCTTCAACACTCTGATTGAATATATGTGTGTGTGTGTGTGTGTGTGTGTGTGTGTGTGTGTGTGTGTGTGTGTGTGTGTGTGTGTGTGTGTGTGTGTGTGTGTGTTTGAACTCAACGGTACATATGACGAAACTCTAAAAGGTTTTTAAAAAGAACCTAAATGAACATAGTTCAAAAACAAGTGTCCCTCACAAACCAGATGGTTTTCCATCAAAACCCAGAGGGGAAAGCCAATTAAGCATTTTGTGAGGTTAAGTGGTAGTTATTCATTTGAGCTCATCCAAATGGACAGCCTGTTGCTGTGCCAACACTGATGGTTCTCTTTGATGCAAGTGCATAACCAGCACTTTGAAGCACTCCACTGGGAGCAAGAGCCAAACCGGTCACATCGCTCACCACACAACATGGATTTGCGATCGTTCTTCCATCAACCTCGGCAAGTTCCTTCCTGTGGTTTATAAAAGCAGCCCCCCACCCAAACACACGCAAGTGAATACTGACCTACAGTATAAACAAACAACTGGATTCCATAAAGCGCCTCCTTGCCCCAACCTGTGTGTATGGTTAGCCCTTTGAAGCAGTAGCAAATAACTCAGAATCAGATGAGCACTGCCTCGAAGCAGATGGTGATAATACTTACCGCCCCAGATCTGAATTGACACAGTTGTGATTTCTGGTGTGCCTGTACGTGTATGTGTGTGTGTGTGTGTGTGTGTGTGTGTGTGTGTGTGTGTGTGCGCGCGTGCGTGTGTTTTGTCTGACTAGGTAAGGCAAAAAGAGATGGTTACCCATAATAGGATAATGTAGTAAATCTTTTTGTTTTGTTGTGCCTCTTATTTAAAAAACGTCAGTAGAGTAGAGCTAAAGGGAAAAAACACTAACACTAACATTAACACTATTTGTATAGTGACTGCGTATTTGTTTCACTAAAGATAATCTTCTCAGGTCTGCTAATGACGCATAGGTATTTCAGCCTTTTTTTATTGAAAACTGACTTCACCAGGATATTTCCATTGTCTGCCTGGAGTGTAAAGTGACAGCAAAAATAAAGACTGACAGACCAGAAAATCAAAAGCTTAGTTGAAAATTGTGTGCAAGCTAACCACAGCAGTATGTTTTAAATGTAATATATTTGCTTCACACCTAAAACATTAATTTGAAATAAAAAAATACAACTACAATAATGACAGACAGTGATATCAGGAATATTACACAGAAGATTTAACCATTTCAGGACCTAATTATGAACAGAAATGAACTGCTAAGAGAATTATTTCTTTCTTTTTTATTTCTTTATTTACAAGAAAGATTTCCTGGAAAGCGATCAAATGGTAAACTATCACATTCCACTATGTATTAAATGTGATTTCACAAAAGATGAACACAACCAATAACTAGCAGCTAATAACAGAATCTAGTTCCAGGCACTAAAGAAAATAACAAGTCTGACTGTGATAAATTGGGGTGAGCGTGGCCCTAAGGGCTTCATGCTGTCACTCATCTGCTCCATGTCCACATGCAGGGAGCTGAACTATCACAATGTTTACCAATATGCCTGACACAGTGGCACACGGCAACATTGTACACCCTCCACCCACTCAGCCATGGATAATTGCTCTGCACTTTGATTACCACCATCTATTTTAATGAGACCTTACCAAACCCATTCTCTCCTGTCCGCTTTCTCTGTCAACACCCATGCAAACACAGTACACGTATGCAGGGGGAGTGTGTGCGTGCCACTTAGACATGCATAAACATAGAAAATAGAACAATACTGAGAACCGTGTTCATCCCGGCGGCAGGAAATCGGAGGGTGTTCATTTGGCTAATGGATATGAAGAGAAAGGGAGACATTAGATGAAGACAGAATGAGGGAGGAGAGGAGTATATGAGCATTGGACGGTGGGAGGCCACTGAAATATACCACAACAAATTTTGTACAATGGCACAACAACTCATATTGTCGTTAGTAATTTCTTGCTACTGTGATATAAAAAGGCATACTTCAATTAAGCAGACTGGCTTTAATTACGCTGGATTTGTCTCACATGTCAGCGCCTGTTGAGAATGAATGAGCTTCTGCATTTCTGGTGCCTCTGCTCACTGCAGACTATCTGGCTGACAGACTCACCAGCACAAACCAGAACGACAAGGCTTAATCAATGGACTCATACTGTTCTAAAGACTCAGGAAGAACAGACGCAGAAGTTACCAAAATGGACTGGGTTGCGGATCAATGAAGGAAAATGCACTTTCCATGTTGACATCAGCAATCTTATTTTCCTTTTGTACAAACTGTAGCTTCTGTCATTGTGGCTCTTTGGTCTTTTCCTCAAAAGTAGCAGTCATTTACAATGTGTCTGCTTTTATTCTGAAACATTACGAACATACTCTCCTATAGTATCGCTAGAATTTTAAAAAAGCATTCAAAATAATAATGTACTCAAACAGCAAGAGAAAGCAAGGACGACTAGAAAAGACGAAAGCAAAAACAGCATTAAAACCCTGGCTATGAAAACTACACAGCCACACTCGGTCTCATTGGTAAATGAGATTTTAGGCCATCCGTTAAATTAGTTGAAAGTGTTTAGTAAGGCTGGACAATTACCCAAAAATATGTCAAAGCAAACATTTAGACCCACTCACCAACTTCAACTTGTTTAGTTGATTACTTTGATGAATATTTTTAGCAGTATATGTACTCATGAACAGCGGTTTGAAATATTATCAGTCACTCTACTGCAGTGGCGTTGATGCCAATATGAAAGCAAAAAACATACAAGCTTTACTTCTAAATGTCCCTACAAACATAACAGAAGCTCAGCCTTTACTGTCTGAGTGAATGTGAAGATGTTCTTCACCACAACGGTGATGGCTTCCTGACCTCTGGTCAGTCGTACGGGGGTGCTGAGCCCTGTTTGCATTGGGTCTGTGTCCAAAAGAGCAATGGAAAGACTCTCACTCACCATGGCAACTTAAAATAGCAGCACTGAGAAATAATTATTACACACAAAAACTATTAGCTTTAATGTAAGCAGTCCACGCATTCTCTCTCTTCTCATTTCTAAAACCAAACACATTCCCTTCTGGATCGTATCATTGTATTGTCCTGTTTGATTTACAGCACATAATGTCTTCCTATTCCCCTGGTGGTGGTATCAAATAATAAATTATCACACCATACCAATTAAACACACAAGCCACACTACAAATGAAGAAAAATCTATAGTATAGAGAGTGGGCTCTGGCAGATACTGTAAAAAGGGGCTGTTAATTCAATTTTTTCCTCCTTGGGGACATGGAAGATCGTAATGAGAAACTGGTAGCTAAATAACTATGATGGTAATAACAATGGGAGCATCTTTCAGAGCAGGCAGTTGACTCTTGTGACACATAGCCATTAGGTATTCATGAACACAGATGTTGCTTGGCCCACAAGCTCAATGGCCCAAAACACCCCTTGAAAATCCAAAAATCCTAATGAATTTCCCAAAGGAATGCACTGTTTGATCCCACACCAAGAAAAAGTAAGGAGATTTTGATGCTATAGGAGAGGTGAATGATTGCAGGAGAAGGACAAGGAGTAGATGGGGGGAAGGGCAACCCATGAGATGGGATAAAACAAGGAATAAGACATTCTGAATGAGAGTTCTGCGGATGATTCTCCATGACGTTGCCTTCTCACATAACACATTTTCAGCGACAAAGCTCATCTTCTTCCTCATGTCCAAATACGCGATCCTTAGAATGGCCCGGAGAAACAAAATCCTGTTAGCTTGATCGCACTTTGAATGTGTTGAAGTAGTCTCGACCAGGCGACGCTCCAGTGGCTTATCACTGACTAAGCTGACAGAGCTTAAGCATGAAGAGGACAGAGGAAAATGGGTACGGAGACAGGGGAAAGGGAACCATTGGAGTGACAGTACTATTAGAAATTATAATGAATACAGTAATAAGCATAATCAGATTTTTTTTCACAGTCATCCTATTGAAAAGGTAACTCTTGCAATTAATTCTGAGCTTTGAAAAACTTGATATGTATCTTTTTTATGATTTGAGACAAGAGAATTGACTTTTTCTTTTTCCATTAATTCATCATTTATTTTTCATTACACTGTAAAACCTAACAGCAGAACAAGGGACCGACATCACGCTGGAGACCTTCTACCCTGATGTTTTAGATGATTCCCTGCCACAACACACTTGATTGAGATGATCACCTTGATTGAGATGTTCAAGTTAGACAGAATCACTTCTGGGTCTATGTGTATGCTTTCAGGATTTTACCAGTTTGTATTTCAGTGTCACACGATGTGACATTATTTAAGTTTAAGTATTTAAGTTGTTTTAATTAACCAGCAAAACAAATGGGTTAGCTGTATTTGATGACAGCCCACTTTGAGTACATAGTATTTGCAAAGGAAAGCAGTGAGTAAAATAGATATGAACAGACCACGAGGCTCATGGATCTCTTGGGTTTTCTATTGAACACCATGGTTCTAGTGATCTTAGATCAGAGACATACAAGCAGTAAAACGAAGGCAGCATCTACTTGTTATGGCGCCTTGCCCTTGATGGCAGGGTATCATAACTCCTCTCTTGACTTTGTATTCGTGTGTGTGTGTGTGTGTGTGTGTGTGTGTGTGTGTGTGTGTGTGTGTGTGTGTGTGTGTGTGTGTGTGTGTGTGTGTGTGTGTGTGTGTGTGTGTGTGTGTGTGTGTGTGTGTGTGTGTGTGTGTGTGTGTCCTTGTGCCTCTGGGCGTGGCTGAGACTGGCAGCATGAGCTTCCAGCAGACACACTCGATACTCTTCCCCTATCAACCTTGGCAGTATTTAATCCTAGTCTCAACCTCGAACCTTCACCAGATCCTTGTGCCAACTGCAGTGGTAAACTTGGTGTTCAGGCCTCCCTTTTCTCTGATGTGTTTTTCCCTTGTGCTTCAGATCTCTCATGGATCCTCTTGCCAGCTTGACATCTGCTGCCCTTAGTTTGCCTGCCTTACCACTCGCGTCGATTCAGCACTACGCTGAACCCCGGACTCACTACTTCGGCTGCCAAATGCAGCACGATCTAGAACTGCAATGTCGAATGCAACATTGTCTTTTCAATGTTTTAAGTTAGCTTATCATTTCAACACTTGCAAAACAAAGATTTTTTCTTCATGTAACTTGAAATAAACTGGCTTGAAGCCAGCCCATTTCCTCAAAAATTTTGAGCTGAACTAACCAATCATGTTTTCCAGCATACTTCAATTCTGGGTGAAATAAGCAGCAAAATATAGTGTATTTTCTCCCCATTACTGGAAATATTCTATGAAATGTTAATATGAAAAGAGAAGCACTTTTACCAGCAGCCATTTGCATTGTACCATATCTTGCAAAATAACCCGGACATGTGGGGATATCAAATCTGGATAAAATGGTTTTTAACTAATAATCACAATATTTTTGTAGTTTGAAAAGACCCAGAATTGTAAGTACTACATTCCACTCTCTCTCTCTTTCTTTAGAAATTTTCTCATAATGTGTGCTTTTTATTTCACCCAATACATCTTTATCATAATATCAAAATCACAGTCACTTTTAAATACTATAACATTATGCAATTTAAATAAGCATGCAATCCATCTCTCTCTTTTATGGTACTTACAGATCACTAAACAACACTGAGAAGATAAATCATAATCTGTGTCTCTTCTTTTGTCAGCGTCCATTGCTGTCTTTCTAAAATAGTGAACATCAATGAGTTGGACTTACACCAAACGCATGAGGAAGAGGATGAGGATTTAGTCCAAGAGGAAAAAGAACCAAATGAATAGCCTTTGTTATCTTCTCTTCATATAAGTATTGATAAGACACTCATCATCCTTACATAGATCTCCTATTTAGTGAATAGCCAATTGACCAAGGCTGGTAGTTCGGACAGACAGTGGGAGAAAGACAGAGCAGAAGAAGAGCAGGATTTAATAGACAGTGTTGTTGATGGACGTAATTATAGCCTCTCTGTGTTGCCCATCCATTTTTTACAATATAGATTCCAAATGATGAGTCTTTGGATGTTCTTCTTCTCTCATCCTCTCAATGTTCTTGTTATCCTGTGATTTTCACCTCTTTATTGGAACAACCACTCATCTCCTGTCTTTCATTCTTTCTTTTTTTATTTGTGGCCCTTTCTTCCCATTTGTTCTTCCCATTCCTTATAGCCAAGTTCCCTGTCTTTAATACCCCTCTCTCCAAAATACCATAATCTTTTCACACTTACTCTTACCCTATCCTCCTCAAGTGCCTTTTCTTCTATCCTTACTGTTTTTTTCATCTTTACCATTGCCTCATTTTTTTTTCAAAATCTCGATGCATTGTCTTACAGTTTTAGGTACTGTTCATATTTCAAAAGACAAATAGTCCCCAATGGGTGGTTCATGTCCGTCTCAAAACACATTAGCAGTGTCAAGCAAACACACTATGACAAATGACAGGAGACTAGCAGCTGGCATCCTGCTGGTCATGCAGTCAGCCTGCAGAAGCATTGGAATGTACTCTGCACAAATCCCCAAGCGCAATACAAAACTAACCCACCAATACCGCACATTATCTGTTTTAAAAACAAAAACTAAACAAAATGACCCCAAGTCAGTGACATGCCTGCCACTGGTTGAGAATGCACTTGTGAGTCTCAACATGTATAAAGTGTGAGTGTGTGCAAAACTAAGCGGTTTTGCATGTGTCTCATTTGTACCTCATTGCCACAGTAAAAGACCTGACCATGCTTCTCTCATCACCTTTTTCATGCAAGGTGAGGTCATTCCAAGTAAATTCAGACAAACCTAATTGTGCTGGGTGATAATGTACCCATATAAAGTCTAACATATTTCAGTGTGCCATAATACCCTCTGTAATCCAGCAATGTTTCAGCACCCTTCGGAGTCCAGGTTTTATTCAAGGACAGGAGGAAAAACAGCTGTGCTAAGAGCTTAAGAGCTGAACCAAAGAAAGCATAAATCTGGGAGAAGAAATTTAACACACACAAAGACACACACTAACAAAACTCATTTTCTTTTGTATATTATTTTTTTCACATGGTTAAACAACCATGTACATTCAAACCCACATGTACAGAAAGTCTACACAAAGCAGCAGACCGGGTTGGAATGATACAGCTCCCAGTCTGCCAATTCAGTTTTATGTCTCAGCTTTGATACAAATCCTCACAGCATGGGAGCTCACTCCACCACCTGAGGTGCCTGTGTGTGGTTATGTGTGGGTATAAATGTCCAATCCGCCACCTGTTTGTTATCACAGGAAGCCAAACTCCCATCCAGTTCCAGAAGGTATCTTTGAATGTTTGTGTGCATGAGGACAAGAATTTTTATTTTGGTGTGTGTTTAGGTTGACATGTCCTGCATGTGAGTATATTCCAGTGGTGTGTGATCCATTTTGTTTTCCACATGAAGCTGTTCCTCATTAATCAAATTTACAAAGGGACAGTTTTATGAGTCGAGGCTCTCTTTCACTTCTCCACAGTAAAAAGTCATTGTTCTTCCTTCCTCGTCCAGCTCACATAACCCACCTTCTGGTCGGATTGGGTCATACACAATCACAAGAAAAGCGCAGTTCATGTTGATGCACAGGCTGTTCAATGATTTGTTTGCACTGAAATGTTGAGGTAAATGCTTTGTCATTTTTATGTTTTATGTGTTTCACACTTTTTTTTTGTAAATGATATAATGGTTGCACAAAAGCAGTTAAGATCAACCTATTAGATCTTGGTTTCAAGTGAAATAATTAGGAAGACCACAGCAATGCCCAAACAACGAACATCCACTGGAAAATGCAATGGTATAAATATATGCATGGAGGCACTGCTGACAGTCAAGGGTCAATCTCTTTGACCACATGTCTCATAGTCTTAAATGTTCACACTTCTACCAAAGTCCACTGGGAGATACAACAAATTCAGCAGAACAACTTTGCATCTTACCCGACATCGTGACAACTACGAAATAAACATAATCTGACAGCTAATCAGATCGGCCATCTGCTGGTCTGCCTGATGGTAGTTGGATTGGCCGACAAACGGAAAAGGAATAATTTCTATGAGAGACAAGCCCCAGAGATGAAAGAGAAAAAAGTGGAGAGAATGGAATGGGCAGATACATGGTAAGTCAGGGCTATTTGGTTGGTGGAGGCATGCAGGCAGCCAGACTGGAATACCAGGAAATGTAATTCAGAGAGAATGTCTGAATATGACATGTTGGGGAGCTATTCAATCTGTAGAGAAATCCTCAAGTGGCGCCTCACCTGGCATGATGGCAGCAAGGTTACAACTGTGAGCTCACTGCCTGTCAACCCCACTACACTCCATGGAGAAAAAGAGGAGAGGAGAGGAGAGGAGAGGAGAGGAGAGGAGAGGAGAGGAGAGGAGAGGAGAGGAGAGGAGAGGAGAGGAGAGGAGAGGAGAGGAGAGGAGAGGAGAGGAGAGGAGAGGAGAGGAGAGGAGAGGAGAGGAAACTGACAATGTAACTAAAAAAAGGTGCAGCCAATAATAAATAAGATTTAAAAGTTGTGGGTAAAAGTCTGAAAGGGGAGGCAGAAGGAATGCCAAGAGACAGAGGCACAATGAGACTCTGGAGAATGAATGGGAGAAAGATTGAGGAAGGAAAGGTGGAGTGAGTAAGGAAGTGATCCAGGCGCCAGCAGTGATTCTTCTCTGTCAAGCATGGCTCATAGAGAGTAGTGATAATTGACAACAGCGGCTGACGTTCTTCACTGAACCAATCTATTCATGACAATACCAAAACAATCTCCACCCAATGCCTTAAGAACTACATTAAGTAACAGCACTGCATCGCAGCGCTGGTGAACTGTGTCTATACAGAATGTCTTGAATCAAATATTATACTGTTCAATCGGGAGCAATGAGGAAGAACAAGTTGAAGCAGCATGCTTTGGGTAAATGATGGAACCCAGCAAATTACATTTAATAAATGCAAAATGATGCATTAATTCTGTTACAAAAAATTAAGAACCTGCGTCACCAAGCCTTTGTAATATATGTAAATTGTATTTCTAGTAACATTTTAGCAATGAATGTGTTAGATAATTAAATGTGTTTATATCTGTGCACACAGAACACATAGCATAGATCTACATAGCAGGAGATATTATTTTGTATTTTAACAGAACATACCTGGGGCATAAAGGGATGACCACATGAGTGGGAGCTAATATATCTGCTCTTGAGATTTACTGCCTCTCATTCGCATCCATTCAGCTTCTCTATTTCCTTTTGGTTTTCAGGATTTAATGTCAAATTCATGGAGAATAATATCAGTTAGGTTATGACTTCACTGTCCTTGGCAGTCATCATTCACCCTCTAAGACTGATGAAGAAAGCTCACTTTTGGACGCAGGTCCAAAAATCTTTTATCATACCTATTCATTCATACTTTTATACAGAAATTCACAGGTGCACACAAAGACAGAGAACCACTCATCCCTCCTCCCGGTGTCCTTTCCTCCTACACAGACGCACTCCTCTACCGTTCCATCCCAAAGAGACTGTACACAGTCAAACGAACAGAGGAGACAGTTATTGTCTGAATGCAATTATCTTGTAGTGTCCATCTCCTTGACTGCTGTGGGACAAAGAGCCTTCTGTTGACGAGGCTAGCAGCGTGTGAATAGGAGGTTCGACATCTTTGGCCTTTTCCATCGCTGTGGACATTCAATCTGCCCTTCACACATCCCAGTGGATCTGATAACACTAATCAAACCCCTGAGAAAGAAAGAGAGAGAAAAAGCACGATGCTAATGGCTTTAGTATTGTGTGTAAATCCTCTCTTATCTGCCGACTCGCTGTGTTAAGAGACTGGTCAAGGGCAGTGGGAAAGAATACGCTCTATACCCAGAATGTTGTGTTCTTGGTGTTCAGCTCAACATGACTAGTTTAGCACTGACATGAGACACACAACCACACATTGAGGAAACACTTTGAAATTGCATAAATCAAACACACACATCCAAGCACATGCAATATGTAAATGTGAACCATAATGATGCTTGAAAAAGCTGACCTGGCATTGCTTGGGGCTAATTATTCTCTGCCTCTCAAATTTTCCCATTGGAATTAACTCACAACACACACAGGAATACAAACATACACACACACACACGCTAACACACACACATACACACACGTGTGCGCGCACACACACACAAGCACACACGCTAACTGTTGTGCTGATTCTCTCTTTAGTGCTGTCTAGTCTGTGTGTCGCGACAACCAAAGAGAAAGAGGGACAAAAATCAGTGGAAAGGTAAAGGGAGAGACAATGAGAGAAAAAGAAAAGGCATGATGAATTATCTCCTAAATCTCCCTGTCCTATTATTGGGGGCGGGGGGTGTCAGCGTTTCATACATTTGGAATACAGTAGAAACATCCGTCTCCTTTTTCATTGATCTCTTCATCTTTTTCCTCATCTGCAGCTTCCTCTAGGGTGTGTCTTTTTTCAAAAATCTATATTCCTTCTTTCAATTTTTTGTTGTCACATTTTAATTATTTCACAAAGAAGCCCAAACATTCCTATGAGAACATATTCATGCTGGAAAGATAAAACAGAGAACATCTTGTTAAGATCTAATGATGCCACTTGTATTTGTGTACATTATTTACAATACGGGTACATTAACTTATTAAGTATTTTACCTTCCCAAAACATTTAAGCCATTATTGTTGCTTAAACTTTTGTTATTTAAATGCTTAAATTTGTATGAACACTAGCAACAAAAACTCTACTTTTGAAATGAGTCTCTGACCACACCAAGAGCAGAACATGCCACCAACACATTTCTTTGTTACTGGAAACAGGACTGGTAGAATTAATGCTAGAGAGAAACGGTTTGTTCAATTCTGACATTTCCAAGCAAGCCTCCATCAGGATTTTTGTAATGCGATAGAGTTTTTCTTTGGAAAACAAAAAAAAAATCTTAATTATCACTTATGAAACAACAAAATGACAAAGTGGGCATTAATGGACTGATGGTCATAGCAACCAGCATAACAAACACTTTATGCTAATAAGAGCTTTGAATTGATTCCCACCTTTCTCCATCACGCAGTCACAGACAGACAAACTCTCTCTAACCGAACAATAAACCTCTAACATATTGACTTAACTGAGAACCCATCTGAAGAAAATTGCAACTTGATGTGTCCCTAAAGTAAGAATTTGAGAATACAATATTTATTCAAATCTGTTACTCTAATTACAGTGGCGTCTTCTGTAGCTACCAGCGTCTTAGTTCAAAGCAGGGCAGTAGTATCCCCCTCCATCACAGTAATCCCTGTCAGACTGTATGTATGAATCAATTCTAAAGGCTAGTCTGCATATTATACAGACCACAAAGAATGTACCCATAAGTTTTGAATAACCTCCAACTCTGACTGTGTTCCAGTTACAACAACTCAAAAGAAAATACCATTTACACTTCATCTACTGTATATATTTGTATATTCCTCTTTGAGATGTGCACAAATATAAAGTAAGGTCCTCACAAATTTTGCGCATGAATCAAACATCAAGGATCTCTTGAGCACACACGTCAAGTCACTATGAAAGTTGATTCAATATATAGAAAACAGCACCTAAATTATGGAGAATGCATGCACTTGATTTGCATACATACATACAGTACATACCAATGCGTGCACACAGAATCTGTGCACCAGTGTACTGCATGTGATGGGAGTAGGCGTTAGATTCAATAAGTTTGTGCACAAGCTGTTAAAAAAAGACAGCTGGGAGTGTGGATCCCATCGTTAACAGATACACCCCTTGTTTTTTTGTACACATAAGCACAGTGCCGCTGCTGCTGTAGAGTGTTTCCCTAACAGCATACTTCTGTCAACGCCACTTGTCTTTGAGGGAGTGAGTCAACTGTTAGAGCAGAAGAGAGGATTGTGATGGAGGTGGTTGAAAGCTCTGCGTGTGGGCATGTGGGCGCATGAATGTATGTTTGTATACACTAATTCCTCACGCTTTGCAAGGGTGAGCAGATGTCCTCCATGTGTGAGCATGTGGCAGGTCTGGTACTGCGTGAATTAAAAGACATACAACCGTACCTCATAGCCTGCATTATAACGACTGCAGCTGTGATTCACACCGTGTCATCATTTCTAGCACTTATACAAGAAATCACAATCGGTAATTCATCATCTGGTAAGGCTCGACATTTTTAGCACCGTGGGACTCTGAAAGATAGAGGACTTGGAAATGTTGGTCAATTAAATACAAATAGAAACACAAAGAAAACATAATACAGGAATATTGCCATGGTCAATGGGTCCGACATAGTTGGCTTTTGAGATGCACAAAAGGATTTCCTTTCCATCCTGCAGTTTCTTTACGAGTCACTTCTTCTTACTATATGATGCAGATTTAAATGCAGGACTAAAAGCATATGAAATGAATGCATGGGTACAAGACGCTCTATGTTGTTCACCTCTGAATGCTATGAGATATTCATTAGATGGAAAAAGAGAACCCAATAAAAATTTGCTGAAAGGTTGCTCTTACTTTTAACGTGCAAGTTTCTGACAATCTCTACCTACACACACACACACACGAACACACATGCACACACGTGCGCACACACACACGCACGCACGGAGACACACACACACACACACACACACACACACACACACACACACACACACACACACAGTTGAGGATGGTCTAATCTAACTAAATCTCCCAGAAACAGTTTTCCATCCTCCCATCCATTCATTTGTTCATCCATCTAAAAAGCATATCCCTCCATATGTCGATCACTGCTCATTATTCTTCCAGTTTTTCCAATCCTTCCTCTGTCATATTTGTGACCATCCATCTATCTTCCTCAATAGCAAACAGAAACCATAGCGCAAAAGAATGTATGCATTCTTTTTGCACATACAACTCATGAGAATTAATGAAAAAAAAGTCATTTTATACTGGATGGTAAAATAATTTCTGAAGTTTCTGAAATTATTTCTGAAGAAATAATTTCTAAAAACTGTTGTCTTGGGTTGACAATAAAAAGTGACTAATCAAGTTAAATCAGAGCAAATTAAAAAAACACAGATATTTAAGTTGCCATCCTTACACAGTCCAGAGGGACTCCCACTGACTTACATAAGCAAATCACTTCAGTAAGCATTTTTTAATTCATCTACTATAGTTGCAGTTCAAAAATGTCTCAATGTTTTTTGAGGATCCCACAAGAATGAAGATTTAATTTTGAATAGGAAATGGAAACACTCACACAAAAACGCAATATTGAGTTTTTTATAGAAAAGGGAATTAGTCTAAACACATAATTAACTTGTTTTTTGTTTTATTTGGAAAATAATCTAGACCAAAAAAAAGCTTCAAATATCTTGCAACCTGTGGTGACTTGATCTGATGAAAAATCTCTGCCAAAAGATTCCCCTCTGTGCAAAAGCGACTCGTCATCTCCAAATCTGAACATGTATATTTTCCTCAAAACTAATTTCCCTGTGAAAATGGGATTTTAAGTCTTTTGAGGCTCCTTTAAAATTCTAATAAACTAATTCCAAGGCTGATGTTAAAGGAGGCCTATTTTGGTTTTACAAGGCACTGTTTGAATTTGTTTTACATTATGATGTTGGTGGGCTTGGAGGGAAGAGGAGAGGGTTAGGATGCTGGGTGATGCTTTGTTTTAATGCATTCCAGCATCTCGTTTTGTTTTTTCTAACTCCTCAAACCATAAAAGAGGAGGGGAAAAAATAATATGTGCCGACTGAGTCTGGTTCATTGTCTCGCCATATTCCTGTCTCAGCTGATTTGTTGCACAGACAAACAGCGAGATGCTTCCTCCCGACAAAAATAAATAGTGTATATTAAAGTAATAAAAGTCATGTTTTTAAAAAAAAAAAGCCAATTCACACTGCAGAAAACAAGCTTGTGCCTGCAGCCATATGTAACACTATCAGATTGTCTTCATATACAATAATATTTTTGCTTTACATTACAGCAAATTTTATCTCCATAAAGTATGTGGTTAATTATTCTAACTATTTTAGTCTAGCCAAATGAACCAGGCACAAATAAAGTAACAAACATCATACACACAGAGAAAGAGGGACTGAACAGTTGATCTTTTTTCAATTCACTGCTATAAGATATTATATTTCCATCGGGGGACCGTAACAGTCCACTGGGATCCTTTTTAATGTAAATTTTCTGTGTGTACTTTGACATTCCTCCATGTAAGGAGAGTTGAATGTGCCCTTCAAACTGAAACCAGACATCCACCCATGTGCTTGACTATATTCAGGCATGTAAGAATAGATTTCATCACAGGAACACAGAAAACAAAGAACATGAAGGACACAATAATTAATTGCCCAGGGAAAGAGGTGAATACAAAACCGTGGTTAAGATACAGGGCATAGAGCAATACAATAGTAATTGCATCCACTAATGACTATAATAACACACTGTACCTTAACACTGGGCTGCCTCTGTTGATTGCAATCATTGTTAATTGCACATATTTAGAACAATTCAGACGAGTAGCAATTGTAACTGTTGCTGCTCAGACTAGGTCCCTTCCATTGAAGCCATTTCACAGAATAACTAAGCATGAACTCTTTTCAAACTTCTGGGAAAAACCTAATTATGAAGAACCAAAATGACAGTCTTTAGACTATTCTAAAACAATAAGCATCACTGCAGCTAGCGCTTGACAGGCCTTCATAAAACATAAAGACTATGTTTATCTGTGTGTTCACATTAACAGCAATGTCTCTGTTTGAGTAATGCTGTAGCTGCAATTCATTTCCTGTTATCTCTCCAGTGGCAGAATATTGTCTCTGTGTGGAGGGCATGTAGAGTAAAACCAATAAAAATTAATTTCCAAAGAAGACATTTACCTTACTATGCGGGTAAGGTAATTTATCTATCCATGCTCATGAAAACACATGTATAAATTAAATACCTCTAGCAGACATGTACATACGTCCAAAACATAATTGCATGCGTTCAGGGATGAATAGGTTGGCCTGGCTGGAATAAAATATGTAGAAATCTGATGCACACAGGGCGCACAACAATAGGAGCAGCAAAGTAATGTATATTATAACACATATGGTGTTGTAATGTGGGAATAGAGGAGCTCATTGTTTCTATCGTCCTCATTTCTCTGCTGTAAGTTGCCTGAGCACACAGAAGCATACATGCATATATACATACAGTAAATACCGTACGTGGGTGGAATGGTGGTGCAGCGGGTAGAGTTGTTGCCTAACAGTAAGAAGGTCCTGGGTTTGATTCCACCTGCGGAACTTTCTGTGTGGTGTTTGTTATCTCTGTGTCTACGTGGGGTCCGGCTTCCTTCCGCCTCTAAAAATGCTAAATTGTCTGTTAGTACTACTGTGTGAGTGAATGGATGTTTGTGCTCTATGTGTGGTCCTGTGATAAATTGGTCACTTTTCCAGGGTGTACCAAGTAGTCAGCTGAGATAGGCTCCATTGTGACCTCGATTTGGGTAAGTAGCTGTCTTGTCTTTAAAAAAAATGAAAATCCATCCATTTTCTTTCTGCTTTTCCACCGTGCGCGTCACAATTATTGCAAGAGCCTATCCCAGCTCGCTATATGGGCAAGAGGTGTGGTACACCCTGGACCTGTCGCCAGTGCATCACAGGGCCAAATGTAGACAGACAACCATTCACTCACATATTCACACCTACGGTGAATTTGGAGTAATCAATTCACCTAAGCTGCATGTTTTGGGAGGTGGGAGGAAGCCAGAGAGAGGCTGGAGAGAACCCACACAGACATGGGGAGAACATACACCGAAAGGAATCAAACATGGAACATTTTTGTCCAGTGAGGCAACATCGTTACCCACTGCACCACCGTGCCATCCCAAAAAGATGAAGATGAATGAATAAAATAGTTTGGGTCTCTTTTCTAACAATACTAGAGACTTTCTGTGGCCTCACAAGAGGAAATAAAAAATTTAGCACTAATATTCTGGTTATTCTTGTAACAATCTGAATGTTATACAAAGTGTTTGTTAATAATAATAATAATAATAATAATAATAATAATAATAATAATAATAATAATAATAATAATAATAATAATAATAATAATAATGATAATAATAATATTACTATTATTATTTAATAATACAGTCATTTTAACATCTTAGAACTTTCAACACTTTCAGTACTGTTTTCTGCAGTCTCTACTTGAGTCATACTGATGCTGGTTGAGATAGTGCAGTATTTTCCACTGAGGTCTACGAGTGACTGCCAGTCTACTAAGCAAAGAAGGGTCTTTGTAAAATGTATTTTTGAAGAAACTGGAACAAAACAGAGTCAAATTGTTTTTAAAATGCAGTTACATTGAAGTGGTTGTATGAAAGCAGAAATCAAAAGGTGCACCCCAGAACGTAGGTTGTTCTCAAGCCTCTAACATGTTAATAATGGGCCATTCTCTCATGCTGCGATCTTGATCATAACTGAATATTTGTCATTTTTCCCTCTGAGCAATCTTCATTTATGTATTTTGTGTAAGTGCTAGATTCTATGATCTGAATAAAACCAAGGAAAATACCCACGCAATGCTATCTTTTCTTCTTCATGAACTCTGCAAGGACATTTCAACAACATCACAGTCTTCTCATATTGAAGCTGCCTACAGTAACACTTGCCACTGTGCATTTTTTCCAAGTCTTCTTACAGACATAGGGATAAAATAAAATTTTACCACTTGCCAACACCTGGTCTGACGGAACCAGCTGAGTAAGCAAGATTGTAAAAATGCCTCGATGTGGAAACTGACATTGTTCAGCTGCTTCCAAAAATCCTATCCCAAATGGAGAAAACCCACGCAGACACGGGGAGAGCATGCGAACTCCGCACAGAGTATTGTTATGTCGGTTTTAAATACAACAAAATTAGCCAGGCACAAGTGGCTGTTGTGCATCTTTGAAGGTCTTTCATGTTCAAAACAAAGGTTATTAATTGTCCGTTTGAGAGAAACAGTCTTGGTCAATCACTCATGTGAATGTTCACTGATTGAGACTCACATGGGAGAAAATCTTGAATCTCAACTACTGCACACAAGTAGTTTTGCACGCATCCACTGAGGGAGGTACACACCGCCAGCAGCCATTTCACCATGCAGCTGAATGCCATTAATTCCTATGCCACATCTCCTTAGGTGAGAATCTGGTGACATATGCAACGTCAGTCAGGAAAAAAAAGTTCTCTCTCTCTCCCTCTGCATTGCCATCCCTTTCTCCTCCCATCCCTCCACCTCGATCCATATTCAGCAGATTCAGGCAAGTGCTATAAGGAGAGAAAAAGGAGGAGGGGGAGGAGGAGGGGAAGGAGTAGGAGGAGGAAGAGGGCGAGGAGGAAGACGAGGAGGAGAAGGAGGAGGAGGAGGAGGAGAAGGAGGAGGAGGAGGAGGGTTTGGAATGGAGGTTAGAGATGGGGAGGAGAGAGGGTTGATGTGGGTGATAGTAAATTCAGCACCACCTCTTCTTGTTGCACAGGAATGACCCATCATTTCACACTGGGCCAAATGGCATGAATTCATAAATATAAATAACAGCAGCAAATTCATCTTTTCAGGATGCTGTACAGAGGCACAAACAGGGCCATATTAGAATAAAGATGCCTTCTCTCACACTATCTTTCTTATCATTATCCACCACACAAAACTTTTGGCCTTCTTTATCAACTTCCACATTTTCCTGCTCTGCTTCCTCACTTCTCTTTTTCCCCAATCAACTTTCACCCATTGAACTCTTGAAGATACAGAGTCATCCAAAGTATGGAAAGAGTATGACAGCCCTATGGCAAAATTATTTTACTTCCTTTTTTCTCAGTGTGAATTTTAAAAATAATTTAATATTCTAATCAATTCCATACTTTTTTTGGAGATTTTGCTTGAGCGTTACATTTTATGAATTTTTGTAAATTTGTGTTTCACCCTGTTCAAGGCCGTCTAAGTGACTCACCAGGTTGAAATGTGAGGTATTGAGAAGCAGCATGCGGCTCAGACAATTGGATTCATAACCGGTTTGGTTCTACCTCTGCATAACTGACGGATCCATTTGCCTTTTGCATAGTTCCAAATTTCTCTTTTAGCACCTTGATTGCACAATTTATTTTCTTTTTTCCTCTTAGCAGCAGTCGCCTAAAAACACACACACAATCAAATGTATTGCATGTTCGTGCACTCACACGGAGGGAGAAAAACACACAAATCATCAGACCTAGGGCAGATACAACTGATTAGTCAAATTGCCACCTCTCCATACCACCAACATTAATGGGTGCCTCAGTAGCCAGAGATAAATGTGGCCAATCAGACACAATCACCGGGTGGACTGAAGAGGCAGGTGAACTAATGACAAGGATAGAACAGAACGATGAAATGCTCTCACAGAGCCTGACAACCATTTGACAGGAGAGAAAACAAGTGTTTTTCTCGTTTCAACAGTTGGGAGCAAATGAAACCCATGGTCTCTCTCTCTCTCTCTCTCTCCCTGCCCACACCCCGCTCTATTATGCTCACCCATCTCCCTCTTTTTAATCATCTCTCCAATTTCATTTAACACATTTCTGGAAAGTATAACTGAAACTGATAGAAAAAAGATCAAATAAATGTAGCTTCAGAGACACCATCAGTCTTCCTTGAAAACATAACAGTCACATGCGTATGCAATATAGAGAACAGAGTGTGATGAGAAAGAGATTTTGTTAGCCTTTATTTTTCTGTCTAATCATTTTGGGTAGAATTAGGAAAATAAATCAAATACTGCCTCGAGAAACTTCCTATCGACACTGCAAGCACCGGCTGAAAAGCTAGCACAGATATTTGACATGCATCAGAACACAGTATACCATCTTAGCATAATGGCTGCTTTCCCGTCCATTCCCGTTCTTCGGGACCAATCCATCTGCCATAAAAATTCTACTGAGTGAATTTATGGAAAAATAGCACACAAGTAGAATAAAATGTATTTAAGGGCCTTTGATCGAAAATCCGAGCTGAAAGCAAACAAAACTTTTGGAGTACCCGCACTATATGGAAAGAAAAAGGTCCACATTTAAATCCTGTTCTTCATCTTTGCTTTAGTTCTACAGCTTTTCATATAATAATAGTTTTGGAAAGCCCAGAGAAAAGGTCTTAGCTGGGAGAATAGAGCTCACTTCCAATATGAGACTTCAGCTGAGGGCAGTGACACACGTCTTAACTCTCTGAGCCACATATGACCTTTCTCTTTCTTGTTTTTATTTCCACCCTCCTCCACTCGTCTCTCCTATTTTCCCTGAATTCATGTTTTCTTTTGTTCCGGGCCGTTGCTGCATCAGGATTTTATGGAAAATGAACACACTTACATATCATTCAAAGGTCAGAATGTCTGTGCGTGTAAGGAAGTGGAGTCATGTCAACTTGTACATAAAGGTCATTGTGACATATGTTTGGCTGATCAGATTTTACTTCCTGGTGCATTCATTGTGGACCAACAGTTGCTCTTAATCTAATTCAAAAGATCAATAATGCCGATCACTGGGCCAAAAGCATGAACACCCTCTCCAAGTAATGCATCTCACCTCCTATTGCTCGACTTATAAATTGTTTCTCACTCATTCCAGAGATAATTTAACTTTAATTTCTCCAGCAGTCAGGACACCATCATTCTTATGAATATATTTCTGGTAAAACCTGAAGGGGAAAAAAAAGTTCACAGCCTCCATCTACATGTATTATATTCTGCAGTGGTTGTGGGTGTGCACTTTCATGGATAATCGACTTGTAGGTGTAACTACCTCCGATGACTGCTCCATACAATCACATTACAACCAAGGAATATGAGGCCATTTTGCAAAATTAAGTACACCCAGTGGTGTTAACACCATTTCCTCACAATGTTTCCCTGACAATTACACTCCCATCTTATTCACACTTCAAAACAAATTTGAAGACTATTGTTATTAACAAAAATCATTTGTTCCAAACATCAGCAAAAGTTTGTGGAGACCTCTGGAGCATTAGATGCAATGTAGATCTACGTCCTTACCTGTAGCCCTTGTACAGAAGAAAATAAATATTTAGGCAATTAAGAATGATTGTAGAAGTGAATAATATTGTGAATGTCATGAACAGACAGTAATAAAAAAAAAGGATATCAAAGTACAGTAGTTGCTCTCCCTTGTCAGTGTTTGATTTCAAACAATCGATTAAAACATTCAAGGTAAGTGGCACTACATAGTCAGCATTTTGTACTGTATTTTTTCCATGTGTGCAGCAAACATTTTACATCTTTGAAATTGAAAAGCGTACCAGAAACAGCTGGAAAGTCTTCACAATGTTACACCAAAGTAATAGAGGGCTTTATTTTGACAACTGACTTCCTGTTGATGGAGCCAACACATTCTGCTTTTATTGAAATGTCTCCAAAGTTTGAAAATGGAACAATCTTGACACAATTCAGAAGAATATCATTGAGGACTGAATCAGCCAATGTCAACATAATCTGGTCATTTTTTCAAATGAGGAAAGAACAACACTCCCTTCACATTACATCTGAGGAAAGAAGCAGCTGAAAAAAGGTTTCCAGAATGTTAATACCTTGTACAATATCACACACCAATCCCTCCCATACATACAAGTAAGTAATGAGGAAACTTCAGAGATACAGACCTACATGCTGTTCTGTTACTGTTACTAAATAAAAACATGAAGCTAAATTCATATCTTTATTTATGCATACAGTACTTCACAGAATCTAAATTAAAGCACTCTGATGTCATCCACAGTTTGGGTCAAAGTATCATGTGGTTCTTTAGAATTATTCAATATAGAATTTCCCTACTCCCCTGGGGTCTTGTTAGGCCTTATCACATTTGTATGCATCCCAATTTCCCCACGTGAGGAGAGTAAGAAAAGAGAATACTAATTGATAGCCCCTCAAGGCTGACAGAACAGGTGGCTGACACGTAGGTTCAAGTTTGTGTATGTGGTTTTACAATCCTGAAGTCAAAATAGATGGAAAAAACGGTGGCAGCCAGGAAGATGATGCACTTAATCAAAATGGTTGTGAAGTAGGTAATGGATGGGGAGAAGTTGAACTAAAACAGTAAACAAACAGAAGGAAGGAAGTCAAAGGAACAGAAACATTGCTGTGGTTGTTTTGTTTTGTTCTGCTCTAACCAGTAGTAAGTGACTGTCTGTCAATGTCATTTTCTGTTGACATAAAGGTTGCTATAGTTGGTGAAGGCCTCACAAATAACCCTGGGGTGTGAAGCAATTTTGCCGTAATGTCACATGGAATATTGCAACCTTGCTGTCATTGTGTGATCCACACTTCCACATGCAGCATTTTTCTACACATAATTCTCCAAAAAGAATTGGTTGCAAAACAATGGAGTTGGAATGGTACCACATTTTCACTGTATAGAAATCTCAGACAATACCACAATATGACAGTACCACAGGATTTCACCATGATACCAAGCAGAGATAGATTTAGTAGGTGTATTTGTGACCCATGATGGCATAAAAGCAGAAAGTTGTTTTGTTTTTTGTTTTTTTTTGGTTGAATAGATGTCTTTTGTAGCAGAATAATTAAATAATAAACTATTGGAAAGAAATACCAACAACAAACAATTGTACAAAAATATTTTTTGAGGGAAAGGATGTTAAGAAAAATGTAATCAACATTGATGAGGTTTAAGGTGTGTGAGATGAGGACATTTATTTTACTTTCTGACAGGTCATTTAATGTGCAACACTTAAATGGAAATTAAATGGACATTTAAATAAATATTCTTCTTTGAGTCATATTATGTAATCTTCTTAAGAATTGATGCACATTAATGTGAACCACTTGTTTTTACCACTTACAGGCCCATAATGTTATTAAACATCTGACAACATGGGAAGGATCCTGCAGAGAAAGGCCTGTCTGTGTGTGTTTGTGTATGCACAGTTGGATACCCACATTTCTTAAAAACTAGGTAACAGTCCTCTGGATGTTGGTTTTGTTTTTTTTCCCAAAGTAGTCCCACATTGATGAATTCACCTTGTTTCTTTATAGATTGGAGTTGAGTGATATCTGTCTGGTTTTATCTCTACCTCTTACTCTGCTGTGTGTGTCATCTTCAGGAAATCACTGCTCACTTTTTCCATAACTGGTAAACAAATGTTCACTGTATGATGACCATCGGACTTTAAACTGCTGTGTAGTGTGAAATGGTTTACCAGTACAAACATATTAAAAAGTTTGGGAGGGCTGCTTTTTTTCGCTGTTGTTTTGTTTTGTTTTTTATTTAACCATCAAAACGATCCATTGTCTAAGTAAGTAACATTTGAAGCATTCTGTCCAGCAGCAGTGTTGATCATGAATAGTCTTAACCAGCTCAGCTAGACAATAATTACTGTGACTAATGAGTGAAAAATGTAAAAGTGCTCTTATTAACCCAACTGAATGACTGAAGTGATTGGCAGTGATTCAGTTGTCTGTAAGTAACCTAATAATACTTAAACACTGTCGTCATTTGAACATGTAGTGTTAACATAACACAATTTGTTGCTTTTAACACTAACTGAAATATTAGGTCATTGTTCATACGTCCTCTATTCACAAATCAATATTGAGATATTGATATCTCCCATATCAACCAGTCAGATCATAAAGTTAAATCAACTCTCGCCTCCTGTCCACCCAACTCCTAACTTTCTTCTCTTTACCTCTCCCATTCACCCCATCATCCCTCTCTCCTCCCACTGTTCTTTTTACCCCTTTCCGGTGGCATGATGGACCGGCGATGTCTGTGGAGAGCTATGACAGTTGGATCGTTGGCTGTCACATAAACTGATGTCCGTCTCTATCCGCTCAGACAATTTTGACAGGACAGCAATGAACATCTCAATGTTCAAACACCTTTGTGAGTACACAGGCTCATACACATCAATGTGATCAGGAGCAAAACAATCGGAAAGCTGTCTGTCATGTATCGCTAAGTACAAATCTAAAGAGTCTAGTACACAAACAGATTGTAACCAAACAAGGCAGCACAGTGGCGCAGCAGGTAGCGATGTTGCCTCACAGCCAGAAGGTTCCGGGTGTGATTCCTTTCTTTTTGGATTTTGTATTTTCTCCCCATGTCTGTATGGGTTCCGTCTAGGGTTTCGGTTTCCTCCCACCACCAAACACCAGAATTGTCCGTAGTTGTGTAAGCATGAGTGGTTGTTTTTTTCTTTTACGTAGGCTGTACGCCACCCGTAGGTAGATGAGATAGGCTCGTGACCCAAAAGGCAGTCCCCACTGTGGAACAATAAAGGATTATCATATCTTAAGATATGATTATGATCATCTCATCTTCAGGAAAATGAATGAATTTATCAAAGTATTCCCAGTTTTCAAGCATAACCTTTCTGCAAACACTGTTTTCAACACTTTGAGTCTTTAAAAACTGCCAAGCCACATGACTGCTGTGTGAAATTATGAAAAAGATCTCATACAGTGGAGTTCAAAGATTCATAGCAGAAGTTATAATAACCTCTGGTTTTTGAAAAGTTTGCCTGTGTTTACTCAAAATACTAGAGTCCTCAATGTTTTAGTTCCCTTTTGACTCGTTTAGCTTACTGTGGTGCTACTTTCTCTGTAAAAGGTAAATACTTTCTGTCCAAAGAAAAAGATGGACAACTACCAAAATAAACTATTCTCTATTGTTAATTTTGGACATATCTACAAGACTAATAATTAATTAACAAATCCTACCATAACATTCACTTAATATCTGTCTGCACATTCAACAGATTCAACAGAGTTTGGTCGCTTTCTACATAACTGGAGGATGTAGATATTGAAAAATTTAAAGAAAACATTTAATATGATTGTGAGACATATCCATGACCACTTTAATTGTGCTGTGCTGTATTCTTTACGAGGACAGGTATCTGCAGAGGTGTTTTTTCATTTCCACTGTTTACAGTTGGACAGGGGTTTGGTAACCTTTCTACCAGCTCAGCTTCTTCAATAATAGATGCCTGGAAGATGTTCCTGTTCTATCTCCAGCTAGGGGGCTGTGAACCAGTGGTTGAGATGGCTTGTGGAGGGTTATTCATAGATTGCACACATGCGTGCACACACGCGCACACACACACACACACACACACACACACACACACACACGCTCACATCAAATGCATGCACATAGTTCCCATTTCACCCATGCAATCCTGCGCTCTGTTCTCCCAGCTGCCCTATTAAACTGAAGAATCTTGGGAAGTGAAATGAAACTAGTAAATCTCAACTGCTTTTATGATTGACTTGATATGATTTGTATTATAATTTGGATCCAATGCTCTTTCTCTCTCATGCTTCCACCCACCAACGCACTCCCCATCCACTTCTCGCTGTTTTCATTACTTTGATTGGCTCTAGTGAATCAGGCCATAGGGTCTTCGCAGCTCATATATGTCCTTATACATATACATACAAATACATCCATGCAAAAATAAAATCTTCCACGCAATCTATAATTTTTCAGTCCCTCTTGGAAATGAAGCTGAAGGATGGGAGACATTGTTTAAACATTTAGAGAGTTTCAGTCCAAACTCCAAGGGGAGAAGGTGAGATGTGGAAATGAGATGAAGAACTATAGAGGAAAACTGAGATCTGACAATCAAATCAAAACCCCTCCCCAGACAGAATGGGCAGAGCTCATAAATGAATGCATGAGAAAGCCTGGAGAGATAACCAATAGTCATATGGACCTCAGAGCACAGGAAGGGATCATTATATTGACTAAGTGATGGACTGAGACACTGATAGAGTGACCTTCTGAGTGGTACTTTTCAGGTGGATGCATTTTGATTCTGAAAGTCTGAGTCTTTGAACTCACAGTCACATCGGACAAAATGTGACATTAAGCATCTTTTTAATGCAGCATCATCTAAAGAACTGGTAAACACATCTTCGACATCTTCCAACTTTGGCTGATTTGCCTTTGGCCAACAAATTCCTTACCACTCGGTTTGTGAGAACATCTGTTAAAACTGATGGCCAGGTTTTAAGTACTGGCCAGGCCTTTCTACATCTGATCAGATCAGGGAATAAACACCTGCACTAACCCCTCTCTGAACCCTTTGCCAATGAGGACTAAAACCTGGTCTTATCTGTAGAACAGCAGAGAACATACTTCAAGCTCAGTAGCCCTTTTGAACCATACTTTGAAGGGAGCATGAATGTACAGATAGCTTACACACTGATGTGAGTGGTACTATATGTATTGTGCTTCGAGTTTATATCCTCACTAGTGCCTTTTTATGTTAGAATCCATCACTCAGCTTCTTGTCCTGCCATCATCCCAGTCTCTGAACACTATATCTTTTCCAGTATGGCAAAAAATAATCTTAAAAGAGAAGCCAAACTCAAAACTCCTTCTCCGCAGTGAGATACTCTGGCGTAGCTTCTGAGACTGCAACAGAAGAGCCTGCAAACACATCTGTCACCAGAGCCAAATGGCTCACAGAAGCCTGGGCCCAGTTACCTGCTGGGGCCCTGTCTCCATCCCAGTCGCTGGCCACAGTAACACACATGAACATACTTTTACACAAGCACACAGGCAGAGTGACAAACAAACAGCTGCTACCCTGTCAGACTCAGTCGTTCTGTTTTTCTAGTCCCCTGTGGATGGAACATGTTATTTCCACATTCTTTCCAGCCAATATCAGCTCTTTTTAACAGAGTGAGACCACATAATTCTGACTATATTCTGGGGTCCCATTGTCCGTGGAGGCAATGGTACCCTGCGGGGTAGAGCATTTGATGGTTTACCAAATCATATTGTCATTTACTAAAAGACACCAAAATAAAGTTACGTTAAAACAAAACAGACTGTATACAGATCTAAACATTGTTACTGCCCCACCCTCACCCCCACCAAACTGAAACAATACTTCAGTTAACAAAAGCTAAACATGCATCATCACCACAAATATCAAGCGATTGTTCCAAATCTGACACCAATTTCAAATAGGTGACTTTTCTTCCAAAGCATGCCGGCCTACATTTTGGAGGGTGAGGTCAACATCTACCGACACTATACAGATACTATTCTTTGGGCAGCGTCTACCACTGGAGACACATTAACTCTATCAGTATGATAATGCCATTACCTCCCATCTGATCAGCATTGGTCCCCTCCACACTCAGTGGCTGCCTTCTAGCTTTCATTAGCAACATGAATTATGGATCTGCCCTTGCATCTAAATGAAAAGCATTATGCGATTTGTGATGCAGTTTTCCACATATTTATTCTCTCTTTCTTCTTTGTCTTTTCTTTGTTCCTCCCCTTCACTCTCAGTCCTTCCCAGAGCTGTCACAGATTATGGGTAGTGGGAACATATGAGGGGGAAAGCTGAAAAAATTTCCAATTCATCATATTCCCCTTGAGATATTGATGGTAAATAATTTGAGTTTCACTTTGTATGCACGTGCACATGCACATGCACACTAACACACACACACACCACGCACGCACGCACACACACACACACACACACACATACACACACACACACACACACACACATATATAATAGACAAACCTATGATTTTATGATTTTTAGGTGGGTGTAGATGGGGTGGTACCAAAGCTGTCAGGATACGGTTGGTAAAGAGAAATAAGTAAGAAAAATCCATAACAAATAAAGAGTGAGGAAATGTTTTGACACAAGAAAAAACAAGGTTGAGTTGACAAAAAACAACAGTGGATAAGAAGAAAACAAGACAGGAGGAAGATCGGCCTTGACTTTTTGAAGCTATTTGAACCGGAGCCACATCCTTACAGCACAGGTTTTTACAGGATATATCAGTAGAGCAACTGAAACTGGACCCTGTGTAATAACAGCTTACACAAAACATTACAGTTAGTCATAAAGAGCCCAAACCTGCCTTAATAGCTGCCGAGATGTTTAATTTGGCTAGAAGTAGGGAAAAGGAGACACATAAGAACAAGAAAAGAAGAGAGTGGATTTGTACACACACTAATACATGTTAAAGGATCTGTTTTCCACCAGATGATCCATGACTTCTCTGGAAAGCCCCAAACCAAGTTCATCTATCCATCCAACCCTCCTTTTGATAACAGCTTCACAAATAGCCAAACTGCGGTCTGGTGAATGACATAAACCTCTCATTGACTTGTCTATTAGCTCCCCTGACCAGTGTGAGAAACCATGGTACTCTAACCTCACAGAGGTACAGCCCGCCTTGCTGTACAAACACATTTATACAGTTAATGCACATGTACACACACACACACACACACACACACACACACACACACACACACACACACACACACACACACACACACACACACACACACACACACACACACACACACACACACACACACAGAGACTTTGGAACAGGAAGGGCCCAGACCGCACATATTTTCCCATGCTAGTGGAGGAGTTACTGACTTTTACAAGTTGGCCTTTTCCTCCTTGTTGAATTTCCGGATAAAACGTAAGTTCTTTTTTGGAAACACACACCAAAGAAGTCTTTTAACTGATGATTCAGAATGTTATGGTTGGAATGTGAACTGAGAGCAAACACAAATAAGACAGAACATTCACTCTTGCCATCTGTGACTTCTCCCCCTTGCAAAGTCACAAAATATCATAAGATTAAAGCAGCAGGAGAAGGTCAAAGCAAAGGCAAGAAATACTCAAAAACGAGATGTGCTAAATAGAGCTGGATATCAAGAACCTGTTTCAAATCAGAACCGCCTCCAAAACTCAAAATCCATCTGATTTGTTAAGCAATTCAATTTTACATATAATTCCTAAATTATTTTTACTCATGCTCAAGTTAGGTCTCAGTTTAAATAGAAGGAGCAGATAGTTTCCATAGTTTCTGCCTGAGAGGTTGGTGGGTACATCTAAGAGGGCGCCATCACGGACCACAGCACTCAAGTGGTGCTCAAATGTGGGGGGGGGGGTCGCCCTGGAAAATGCCAGTTCAGCACAGTGCTGCATCTGTGCCATAATTCTTTTGTGCAAGGGATAACAATTAAAATAACTTAACACTTTTGCCTACATGATAAACAAATCAGTGAGTGTATCATAGTTCAGGTCTCCCTAACCTCAACCCGGCACCAAAGGCCAACAGCACCTCGTCACAGTCAGGTAAGTGACACATTACATAAAGAGCTCAGCTCTCAACAGATTAATATTCCATTTGATCCATCATCATTACAAAAGTCACTTTGAGTGAAAAAATGGAAATAATGCCATGAATTGAGGTGGCCTAATGTCCTAATGTGAGGTCTGATGTCACTTCCAATCTTATATGAATGTAACCAACACATTTCTCACAGCTACAAATTGCACTAAAACCCCTGAAAAACTTTAGCGGGGTGTCTTTAAGCTTAAATGATGATTAGATCATTTAGCATGAAAAAAAAATCCCTTGGTGCTGTAATGTATTTTGGCTGTTACTTCACCACCTGTAAGAGTGAAATGTGTAAGCTTGACCTGCATAATTTATGGAATGGGCAAACACTTCATGTCATTACTAATCAAAACTTACCTAAATTAGGTATGATTGAACTGACATGGCCTAGGATTGTCTCACAAAGGAGGAGTAATATAGAGCACAAAGAGACTCATAAACTATACAAAAACAGACATAAAAAGTCTTAATTCCTGGCCTCTGTATCACTTTTCCTCTCTCTTCTCCCAGGACAGCTGGCGTAAAGACAGACAGAGATATATGGGCTCTTTTTTCCCCTTCATCTTTTGATAATCCCATCTTTTTGTGTTTGATGTTCCTCTCTACACACTCTGAACAAATCCCCCATCCCTGCGCCCCTAATCGTATTACCTCTTAAGGTGTAGTGCAGACAGGGTAACTGGCCCTCACTAGTGCCAGCATACTACTCCAGCACAACGCAGGACTGACCGCCAGCAAAACATATACACACAGTCACAACTTAAGACCCTGTAAGACACAAACAAACAAAACCTGGCAGCTACACACTTAATAAAAAGAAAGAGCCGACAACACACCTCTTGCCAGGGGAAATGATGAATCCTGTGATGGCAAAGGGCAACCACGGCTGATTCAGGCCTCAAACTGGCAAAACAGCAGCATCACACCTGACTTGCAGCATTGTATGACTAAGATCCTTTTGTATCCAGGTCTAAGCAATGAAACACTATTTCTCTTGGCATACAGGAATAAGTAGAAAGCAAGAGCATAAATTTAGACGATGGAGATGTGGGGAAGCAAAGGAAGACATAATAAGCTGTGTGAGTGAAGTGGCATCCAAAAGCTACTAAATCCTTTCTTCATGTGGAGCCAGCAAACATAAGTGAGGTATTAAATATGAACCAGATCAGACCAGAGCCAAAGACAGATCGGTGGAAGGAAAATAAGACATCAAAAGACAGGGAAATGTCTCTAAAATCTCCTTTAGAGCAAAACTAGCCCATGTCATAATTTTGATATGCATTATTGTCGATAAATATAAACCTCTTCCTGTGTTCTTCAGGAAAATATCTGAATGATCGACGCTAAAAATAATTTTTTGAAGAGAAATAAAGGGGGAGTAAAGACAATGAAACCAAAAAAAAAACTCTCTCCTTCTCTCTCTTTCTCTCTCTCTCTCTAAGTAAGTGTGTGTGTGTGTGTGTGTGTGTGTGTGTGTGTGTGTGTGTGTGTGTGTGTGTGTGTGTGTGTGTGTGTGTGTGTGTGTGTGTGTGTGTGTGTGTGTGTGTGTGTGTGTGTGTGTGTGTGTGTGTGTGTGTGTGTATATATATATAGAGAGAGAGAGAGAGAGATTTTATTTTTTAAAATCACATTTATTCATGAAAGCCAAATTAAAAGATGATCACGTTGACACAAAATCATAAAAAGAGATTCACACAAAAAGGAATTCACATCTCATAAACAAACAATGGTAAGATTTTCAACAGTACTGTGTGTTTCCTGAACAAAGAAAAACATCTAACCTTTTAACAATTATCAAACTGAAATACACAGGTTTAAAAAAAAAAAAAGCCAAATAATTATTCGCCACAATCATGCATCTTACTTTTGTCATTACTTTCTTCAATCTAAAAACTTCTTGGTTCGTAAAAACTGGTTGGTCACTTCCTTCTGAATTCTTCAAATAAAAGCTGATGCTAACCAGAAACATGTTGAAGTCAGGAAAGAAATTTTCTATGTTGGCCCTCGAACCTTTTGTGTCTTGCAGGAATTTTTTTATCTCTTGCGAATCATATTTTTCTGTTATGGCTTCTTTCAAACTGTTGCCATTTTCGTTAGTGAGAGAGAGAGTTAGTTAGGTGTTCTTACCAACATAACCTCAGACCCTAACTGTCTGTCTGGTAAAATCTTTGTATAGTTTTGCTTCATGCAACTTCGTCATTAAAACCTTGCTGATAAAAGGGAATCAGAGCTCAAATCAATTTATTAATGGCTCTTTTTCTCAAGTGAGTGAATTCAAACAGAAGAAAATATTTCTTGTAGTCCACCCTTCAAGTGTGCATTTTCTTCTCATTCACAAAATTATTCACACACAAAAAAAAGAAAAGCAGTTTAATGTTTAAAACCGATCCCAAAAATAATTTGTAAAAACTGTGCTGAAAAATCTCTAATTTGGATAAAATGGGCCAATACGTGGACCATCTGATGAAGACTAATTTAACAAGACCATTAACGAAAAATTCTTACAGGTGGTGTGAAGTGAAAGGTTGTAAGATAAACAGCTCATTAGAAAAGGTTCACAGTCTCATTTTAATTGATGTTTGGTGGAGCCAAGCCACCACCTTTCCACTTTTCAATACATTTGGAAAACAGAGCAGTTGACGGCAGATGTGACCTGGGAGACCAGACTAAATCAAAAACTTCTCCAAAGCTTGATGAACAATGGGGACAAGGTGTAAGATGTCAAAACTATAAACAACAATCATGCTGGAGACAGCTAGGGGGGTACGAGACGTGGAAATTACTGATGCACACTAACGGGCAGCGACACACTCATACAGACACATAATCACTGGCCCGCAGAACTAAACACATGCACAGCAACACAAGCGCACAACAACTCTCTGTTGGCTTTCAAAACAAAGTTATTAATCATCATTACATATACACACAAACACAGAACACGGGTGGGCCGAGGGTTGGTGCGCCTGCGGGACTCGTCAAAGAGACACACTGACACCTCGATGCAGCCTTTACTGCTGCTGGCATAGCAACCAAGGTCAAGTGGTCTGAAACTGCTTGTGTGTATGTGTGTGTGGGGGGGGTGTTAAACACTCTCAGAAGAACTGGGAATAATGAGGTAGCCGCTGTCAAGACGGAGTAGCAAGACAACACAAATCCCTTGGCTAAGAGGGATGATACTATCTGTTCAGATCTACAAGCAGCCACATGCAAACATGCTAAAGTTTACCAGACAAGACCAACAGCCAACCTTTAGAGGATACTGGCTCAGACCTTGAGTTATAGATGTCATGTGCCTTTCCTGTTTTTGTGTTGAATTCAAACCAACCATTTTTTTCTGTCTGATGTCTGTAGGGTTTTCTCTTACATTGTGTTGTTGTATGACAATGCAAACAACTCAGAAACACACATATATATTTAAAATGCTGATATTCCAGAAAAACTATCCCTTGGCAAAGAGAAATTAAATTTAATGTAACTAAACACAACATCACTCAATGACAATGGAGTATCCCATGTGAAACTCCATGCAGGAAGGTGCTAATGTGCACAACGGCATATATTTTTTTAATATATGATACCAACATGAGTCAAAAGCCACCATTAGAAACATTTACGACTTAAAGTGTAGTAGAAATTTACATCAAGGGATGATAAAATGGGTGGAGGTGTTGCTTTAGTTTACAAATCTATTCTGAACCGGACTTCTAATCTAGATATTCATTTTACCTGTTGAGGCTCTTGTTCTAAAACCATCGCTTACAACTGTAAACAGCAGGCTTCATCTTGTAGCAGTATATAGATCGCCTGGTCCCTGTTCTTTATTCTTAGATGAATTTGGTGAATTCATTTAGGATCTAATTACTCAATCTGATGAGGTTATAGTGACTGGTTATTTTAACATTCATTTAAATAAGGCTAGTGATCCTAGCCTTGACATGTTAGGTTTCACTCAATGGGTACATAAAGCAACTCATTCCAGTGGTAATAGCCTAGATCTGACTCTATCACGTGGTATTAATGTTACTGCTGTGACTGTCTCTCCTCCTACGTCAGTGATATCTGACCATTTTCTTATTACTTTTAAAGTAGCCTTTATTTGTCAAGATAGCATTACTCCTGATGTAGTCACTACTCACCATATCAGCTTGTCAATGTTATCTAAACCTAGTGAGTTAAGCAACAGGATCAATCGAAAACTACACTAGTGACCTAAACTCAGCTCTTTCTAGTCTGTTCGACTCAGTTGCACCTCTAAAAACTAAAACCATAGGGGTGCGCAGGTCTACACCATGGTTTAATGAGGAGACACGCTCTCAGACGGGCCTGTAGGAGTTTAGAGTGCAGATGGTGTAAATCAAAATCCAAATTAAGCTATATCTCTTGGCATGAGTGTGTCTTAAACTACAAGCATGCTCTGTTGACCGCTAAAGCTGCCTATTTCTCCAGATTAATAAGCAAAAATAAACACAATCCTCGATTTCTGTTCAATACCGTAGCCAGATTACCCAGAAACAGCCAACGGCAAGCAGCTTGTTATTTACAGCTAATGATTTTCAAGATTTCTTCTGCTGTAAAATCGATAACATTAGACATAAGATTACTTCTTCAGCTTCACCTGGATCAAAATTTGATGTGATTCCTTCTCTGGGTGTTAAAACCCAATTAGTCTCTTTAACACATTTTGAGACCGTCTCCCTGGAAGGATTATCAAAGTTGGTCTCAACCTCTAAACCTACTACATGCCTATTTGACCCTCTCCCAGCTAAACTTGTTAAAGAATTATGGCCATTGCTGGGCCCTACTATGTTAAATATAGTTAATATTTATCTTGCAACTGGTGCTGTTCCCATTAGCTTTAAGTCGGCCGTAGTTAAACCTCTGCTTAGAAAGCCAGATCTTGACCAAGAGTCTTTAAATAATTATAGACCAGTTTCTGACGTTCCATTCTTATCTAAAGTACTAGAAAGGGTAGTATCTCAACAGCTCTTAGATTATTTATAATTAAGCGGTCTTTTCGAACCATTCCAATCAGCTTTTCGGGCCTGCCATTCCACTGAAACAGCACTTACCAAAGTTGTAAATGATTTCCTATTAAATATGGACTCTGATGTCACTTCTGTTCTCTTACTTTTGGATCTTAGTGAAGCGTTTCACACTATAGATCACTGTATACTCCTTGACCGACTGGAGAGGCAGTTTGGTGTCTGTGAGTTAGCTCTTGCTTGGTTGAAATCTTATCTATCTGACAGGACACAATGTGTCTCCTACAATAATAAAACGTCCACCTTCTCCGACGTCAAATATTGCGTACCTCAGGGGTCTGTACTTGGTCCTCTGTTATTCTCCCTGTATGTTGCACCTCTTGGTGCAACATACGAAGCTTTGGAGTAAGTTTCCATTGTTATGCTGATGACTCACAACTCTACATGCCCATAAAAGCAGATGATCGATCTGAATTAATTAAACTAGAGGCCTGTCTTTCTGCCATGAATAGTTGGATGTCCAGTAATTTCTTGCTCCTAAACCCAGACAAAACAGAGATGTTAATCATTGGCCCTGCCTGACATAAAAACCAATTTCAACAACTAACAATATCTATAGATAGCTGTTTACTAACCCAAAGTTCAACAGTCAAGAATCTTGGAGTAATGTTAGATTCAACTTTCTCCTTTGACCAGCATATTAAAGAGGTGACAAAGATCGCCTTCTTTCATCTACGTAATATCTCCAAAATTAGGTCCTCTCTAGTTATGGCTGATGCAGAAATTCTAATTCATGCTTCCCAAAGCATCGGAGGTTTATACATACAGTATATAGTTGTTTAATAAAAGAAAGAAAATAAAGTATCTTGGCCAAAGATGAGAGATGAGGGGTATACTTTCACAGAGGCTTACTCTACCTGTAACAGGGTTATCCTAATAACACATTTCATTTCTATTTCCATGCTCAGGCCCACTCTCATCAATTTACTGCCATCTTTTACATCTGTTGTTCAAAAAAAACAGAATCACCTTTCACCTGACTTTTTGAGAACAACTGGTGCCAACAAAATGATCATACAAACATTTTACAAATGTACAGAGTTACTTCAAAGAAAATATGCGTACAAAGTGGATTTGGTTAGCTCAGGATGGGGGGGGGATAGAAATGGTTCAGATAATGTAGCTAAGAGAGAGCTACTTGTCACAGGAGTTTTCTGTTGAACTGATTTCTCTCTGACTCTCATATTGAAGCCTGCTGGACTTGGACGACTTGGCCTGCTAGTGTCTGCATATAAAAACCAACGGCCTGTGAATGTGTGTAAAGTGGGAGACTTCAGAGGCACGACACCTGAACTGAAGAAACTGAAAAGCTTACTTTATGTTTATTTGAATCAAATGTGTGAAAAAAGAACATTACAAATCATCATCAAGGTGCCGTCACTGATAAAAACATACATATGTTATTACACATTGTTATCCATTCACCACTATTGCTTTAGTCATTATTATTTAATTTTAAAAATACAGTATATGACTCGAGGAGTTTTGTTTTTTTTCTGCTGAAATAATGCAGACCTTTTTGTTCCCCTTTGTCTTGTTTTTTTTTTTAACAAGAACTTAAATACTGTGTGTAAATGTGCTTCTACATGGGTCCATTGGAAGACAACAATTTACATATGTTAGGAGTGGAGTAATAACATTAACTACGCATGAAAATTTGGCCGGCTGGATGGTTTTTTTTATCAAGAAATGCTGTTTGTTTTCGTTACGGTCAAACACACGATGAATAACAGTCCTGTGCAGCACCAATTCCTAAGATGTAAAATTTGTGCTGAATATAAATGAAACATAAAGTTTCCTGACATCTTTTGACTTAAACAATCCTGGACAACAACACAGAAAAGGGGCAACATAATACACTGTATAACTTTGGAAGTGAAATAAGCCATAACATTGTATGCACTATCTGTGTGCCTGAACATTTTAGTATGTGATAACTTTTTCCTTTTTTGATCCAGAAAATGCACCCATTAGGCCATGCTGTCAGAAAGCCTTTTACAGAGTGCTGTATCAATGCTGCTCCATTTGTTTCTGACTGCTTCCCACAATTGGCCGATGTCCCCATATTATTTGCACACCAATCTGCCCTTGATATGCACCCATGTACTGTGCTAAATTGAAATCTTACAATGTATTCAATAATTTACCTCATTAACTCATTTCTTTTTCATAAATCTATATTTCATCTAAATGTTAATACAGATATGTGTTTAAACAATTAACAACCAGGACTATAAAAGCTGTGATTTACTGAAAAAATACATTTTCTACAGGTGAACAGGTTAGTTGTTAACAGAAGAAGAATATCTTCACTTCTTTAGAAGCAAGTTCACCAACTTAAAACACTTTATTGCTTTTGGGATAATATTAGATTGGCCTACATTTTGTAATCAGGGTTGTCTGAATATAAACAATTTAAGCTGAAAGAATGTTATGCAGAAATAAGACCTCTTCAGGGCACATAAATTCTCAATGCTTGATGCCAGACAGAGACGATGATCTCCTTTTGGCCTCTGTCTCTGCTATCGCCCATTTGTGTCTGCATTACTCATCCAGTGTCACTGTCTTTCTTTCTCTGGTGGATTAATTCCATGCACTGGAGAGAAATCCAACATTTTCAGTGCAATCATCCCTTTGGCTCCATTAGATCTACACCATGGGCCCAATCACCTACACACTCACACTCAAGTGCACCTCAGTAAAACACCCTACTACCAGAGGTTAATCACAGAGTGAAAGTCGCTATATCCCGGGACACGATAATCATTCCGTTCCCGCCAGACATCCTAACCATCTCTTCAGTGCTCTGCAGAGAGCAAGGGGAAGATGGTCAGAGTGCTGTCAGTGCTACCAAAGCAATTCAGTAGTTCACAGTGGTTTGGCAGTGCTCAAGGGTCTTAGAGAAATTTCTGCACGATGAGAAAATTACCTGGAATGAATTGCAATTTCTGGGTTTTGTGATTGACATGATTATCACATCATTTATTAGGGATTAGACCTCCCTCAATGTGTGTGTGTGTGTGTGTGTGTGTGTGTGTGTGTGTGTGTGTGTGCGTGCGTGCGTGTGCGTGTGTGTGGGTGGGTGGGTTAATGGGTGTGTACTGTACATACTTAAACAACATTTAAGCCAAGTGGCTCAAAAGAGCTTTTGGAGAAATGTAAGCAACATCTGAAAACCAGATATCAGATGTAACACAATATAAAAGCAGTGCTATTTTATTTCCTGGCTCTGTTAAAAGTGGTTTCACTTAAAATGAAAAGATACCCGGCTTGTGGAGGTACGTAGCAAGAAAGACAGAATGAGAGATAGAGTTAAAGGAGAAAAAGGAGAGGTTGTCTGTCCTGACACGGCTAAGGAAGACTGGTGACAGGGGCAATATTAGACTTCCACTCACATTACCTCACACTAACAGTGATTAGATTTACAGCAGACACGATGATGAAGACATGCACACACACACTAAAAACCAAACAGACACTCCATTACCACGTCAACGCACACCATCTTAAAATGGAAGCAGGCGAGGAATCGCACAATGACCGACACTCTCTCACACATACACACATCCCATCAATTAGGAGAGAGCCATCCAGCGATCAGTAAAAGCTGACTTCCAGCTATTAGTTGAGACAGCGCATTACAAATTGTAGCTACTCCTCTCCTTAACTCAACCTTTCTTTTTTTCATTCTGTCTTTTTTAAGAGGGGGCAGAATAATTAATAACTGGTAGCATTCCAATAAAGCCATTAGCAGTCACTACATTGGTCATTCTTTCACTCTGTGCTCTCTCCCCGCATCTCTCCCCCTCTCTAACCTCGATCTCTCTTCCTTTCTGTGATCGATGAATGTGCTTGAAAGCAGCTGTATTGCAAGATAGCTTTTAGGCAAATAAAATAAATAAATAATAAGTGACAGCAACGTACAACTGAAAATGAAAACAGGCCCGCCACCACAGAAAAAAAACAAACAAAAAACAACAACAACAAAAAAAGAACTGCATGAGTCCTTGGGTAACTATGATTAATATTCTCTATATGTAATTTCCTGTTTTTGTGCCCTAACATTAGCATACATATAAAAATAATATTAAACTAAGACTGAGCAAATGAGTACAATGAATTGTCATGCTATAACACAACAATATCATTTATTTTTTGCTGAGGCTTGTTTAGCTACTTCCTCATCAGAAAGCAAATAATGACCTGTTTTACTCCACTTAGGCATTAAAGCTGTAGAAATAACAATAAACTTAATATAATCAAGATCAAAAAAAGTAAAAGCATTTTTTTCTGTAGTTGAACATATTAATTTTGTTGAAGGATTAATATCAATATCAATATAATCTGTCCGGAGTTGAAGTCTGATCAATCAAGTCTTCATTTATTATTCACATCGTGTTAACTGTCGCACCCATTGAGGGCAGGCCTGATATACAGTTACATAATGAAACATATATAAAGAGAAAAGAGGAAAGAGAACAAACCCCTATGCGGATTAGAGGATAATCCTTTGGAGTATTATTAATATTGCATAAACTAAATTTCTCTTTCCAAGCCACTGCACCTGTGTGGAAGAACAAAGCTCCATCTATATGCTGATTCTTCATTCTCTCCCTGTTCTCACTTTCCCTGAGGATGCTGTGTGATAGCATAAGCTTCATAATGGCCCAGTGCGGCACTGCTTTTAGGGGTAAATTGATGTCAGTGACATTGTTGTAAGTTTGCATAAAACCGTGGGAAGAAGAGCAGAAGAAAAAGGTTTGCTGGCAGGTTTAAGAGCAAATGCAAGCAGCCTGTGCTATCTAATGCTTTTCAGATGCTCAAGCTCATGGTAACCTTTGTGCAATCACAGTCCAGTATGCTGGGTACAGCTTTGAAGCAGCCCACACTCTGAGCTCCAGGCGGTCAACACAACATGCCATGTTCTCATACCTGCACAGTGCCATTTCTGATCGCAGGAACCAAAACACAGATTTTTGACCTAATATGTTTTACATTAATGAATATTTATACAACGTATTGATTTTTTTTTTATGTTTGAAATTTTAAATCATATATTATTTCCCCCCATCCCCCCTCCCCCTCTCTGCTGATGTCCACAGTTATCCACAGACAATTATGTAAAGTGGCTGTTTGGATTACAGCTTTACCTTTTCTCTTCATGCAGTATACGTTGAAAAGCTATTGATGAAAAATGGCGCACAGCCAACAAAATGAAAAGCCACTCACTGACTTGATGCATAAATACATGTAGTCTGTATAAAAGTTTAAGGTTAGCCAAACCACTCCCATTCTCTAAAAAAGGCACACTGATTTTATATAATAATAGGAGGGAAAAATCATCAACAAGTCAGCTGAATGGAGCGTAGTGGATGCTAAGAGCAAGGATGAGTCTTTCCAATAGCTGGCCTGTTTTGAAGCTGACTCACTGCATTAGAGGAGTTCTGTGAATTAATTGATTGATTGATCTTGTTTTTTGAAGTGATATACTAAGATTAATCACCATCCAACATTTCACCCACCGGTGACCAGATGAGTCTGTAATGCAGCAATGGCAGCAAGTGATGCAGCAGGATTTAATCTAACACTTAAAAATGTATAAACTTCATTTCAAAAAGCAACATCTTGAGTTTAACACTAATCCAAACTGTTGGATCACGAGATGAATGCCCAGTTTTCATCTTAAACCAGATGCATTTGTCAAACTCTGGACTGAGGGTGATCTTTTCATTAAGAGAATATCTGTGCCCTGACATTTACAACACCCGTTAAAATGAAGATGTATTACATATTTCACAAGGTGGACAAAAAGGCATCCATCTCTCTGCCCTGCCATCTCTCTCTCTCTAAATCATGAAATGTTGTACACTTAGTGGCTTATTAATTTAAATAGTACTGCACAAGCCTCTCACAGGTGAATATGCTAATCAACAATTTTGAGGCCTGATGAAGTATTTTACGAGAGGCTGTAAAAGTATTTTTGGTAAATTCATTGTCAGGTTCAATTGCTCAAAGTCACTATGCAAGGAGAACCATCTCTCAGCTCACATATTAAAGAGGAAGAGTACTGATGTACAAACAGCAAAATTTACTGTAAGTGAGGTTACATGATACTGTTAGAATTAAGACTTTAATCAAACCTGTCAAACCTGCTTATTAAATACAAAAACCTTCTTTCAACAAGCCGTGTAGGATAGCAGGATCAGCCAATCATATAAGATTATATGTTTTTCCACATGTTTAATATTAATTAAGCATGGCTCTTAACTTCACCTGAAAGTTTAGCCTCATCATTACGGGCATGTATGCATCAAACCTAGTGGACATTGTAAAAAATAATACTAGTTGAAGGACAGAATTTTTCCTTCTACCCTCATTCAGAGATAGAAACTAGCAGTACTGCAGGCAATAGAGTGTGTGTGTGTGTGTGTGTGTGTGTGTGTGTGTGTGTGTGTGTGTGTGTGTGTGTGTGTGTGTGTGTGTGTGTGTGTGTGTGTGTGTGTGTGTGTGTGTGTGTGTGTGTGTGTGTGTGTGTGTGTGTGTGTGTGTGTGTGGACATGCTCATGCTTTCCTGTCACGCCTTGTGTCCCTATCATTACCATCAGAATACAATTAGGCAGGTATAACATAGACATGTGACACCTTTTCGATATAACAACTGTGCAAACTGAAAATTAAATCCAAAGTTTAACTACAGGCCTGAATTTGAAAACTTCCGTGTCTCAAATCTATTAAAAAAAAAAAACCTTTATATTCTCTCCTGCTGCAAGTTCAGATTGTCAACAGCTGACTTTTTTATGTAAATACCCCAATGAGCTGACACCTCTGTTTGGCAAAATATTCATCAGTGTTAAAAATGTATTTGGCAAATTACACAGTTTCTGAACTATCCAGAAATGCACCCTGTCATTAGGTCGGGGGCAGAGTCAAACAGCCGGAACTCCCCTCAGATACTTAATATTGGTTGAAATTCACTTCTGGTGAAATGTATTCATTTATGTCTGGGCTTAATAAAAGGCTTTTTTATGGCCCTGATTGATTATTTACTTGATTTAATGCATGGTAATTTTCCTGAAGATGAGAATCTAAGAGCAGGGAGGGCCAGAGCACCCAACAAGCCTCACTGCCATGTCTACTCTTATTCTCTATCACCCACAATCAATGATATCTTAAGATTTAAACATGTGAGGTGCTGATTAACTGAGATCAAAAACATGTTTAAGACTGGAAAGAGCGGTGAAAGTATAAAATAGTGCACTTCACATCTGTCTGTCTGTCTGCCTGTTTCTCTCTGTCTCTCTCTCTCTCAGGGTAATCCTATGCCCACCTCATTTTTAACGCTCTCTCTCTCGCCTCCATGCCGTCAGCATTTATTACTCTATGAACGGCTATGAATGAAGAACGATTTGCATGATTGCCTTTTCCATACCTTGCATTAATAGTGCAATAAGGATGACTAGCTAATAACCTATCATATTTAAGGAGCCATCCCAACATGCCATCACATTACAGCTCCTTCAATCTGTTAATGAAACAGTCAGTCATACACGCTAAACAACCCCATGACTCTCTCTCTCTGTCATTACAAGAATCTGTTTTACTAAAAAGATGTTCAGGAAAGGCTGAGAATTACCAAAAGATTTCTGAATTATTTCCCACCAGCAAAAAGAAGCAAAACCTCACACCACAAGGTCATAGACAACACACTCACTTCTTCTTACCCTTCTTGGCTGGAAAGAAAATATGGATCCTTAAAAATTATAATGAAAGGAATAAGCAGAAAAACAGAAATACTAGGAGGTGAGAACCAAGAACTAAGGTTAAAGTTGTCACTAGTCTCTGAATCATGACAGCATACAATATATTGGGATGTTGTTGTAATCTGACAAAGGCTTGACGGTTAAAGACACGGACCTCCAACGGCCAAAACCCTCAAATAAAACTTAAAAGAAACACCATAGGGGTGTTAGCACATAATAAAAACTGAGCATCAAATAAAATTATATCCACTTGAGATCTGCAAATCAAATACTTAAACATTAGAGAGATTTATTGTCCATGACTGGTTGAATGGATAGGATGATGCAACAGAAATGAACTGGCACAGCTAATTTCCAAAAGGAAGGCGAATTTTCCTCTTTTCATGAGTGGTTTCTGTAGCATTCTACTCAGACTGATTATTAAATCTGAGTGTCAAACGTTAGACAGATAGACAATATTTGGAGACTCAGCCATTGCCATGGAGATCAAAATCCTGTACAATATTTGAATGCTTCTCTAAAAAAAAAAAGGAAAGATTTGATTGGCTACACTGAAATAGGCACTGAAGTAGTCTCTGAATCAGTTTGCATAAAATCCAAGCATGTGCACATGATGAGTTCTCAGAATAGTATCTGCTGGCATTTCTACACTGCATGCAAAAATGTAGTCCAACAAACAAGAGGCAGTGAGGGCATATCTATTGTTTGCACAACATTGCTGGCAGAATTGCATGAAACAGTGAAAGCTTCCCAAATGAGTGTTTTCCTTAGTAATTTATTTTAATGAGTAGATGGTCAGCTTCCATTCATATGAAGTTGTTTATGTGCAAAGTCACAGTAAGGGCATTCGAGATGGACCTGGATTTGAACTTTGTGTGCAAAATCATACAGTGTTATAAGCAAAATGTAGGAATAGATAATGGTAGCTCCCACTAGGTCTTCAAAGCTCTAAAAATGTTTTTTAGCCTTAATACAAATACAAACAGGAACCATCTTATGACAACAAATCCACTCCGGCCCTCAAAAATCAAAGTGAGTTCTTTTTTTATACAGACTCTATCAGTTTGGTAGTCAGTTGGAAAAACATATCAACCTGACCTGTAATGAACTAAAAATGAACAGTGAAACGACAGGTTTCTGTAGAAATCAAGTAAAACAAAATATGTATATCAGCCAAGGTACAGTAATGACAGACATCCCAAAACTATTATCCCCTTCAGTTTATAGAAGAGGGGAAAACAAAGATATTCTATCAAAAGTGCAATCATATTAATTAAATCCATTTAGCTAGAAACCTAGCTTGTAGTGACTGCTAACTCAGTTAGAACGTTAATTAATAACGGATTTGCAAATAGTTGGTACAACACAAACCAGGCTGGTGTGTCTGCAGGTCTGTTGCTAAGCAAGCAGCTGGCATATGTAGGCTTTCCAGAGGCTCCACACGCACACAACCACATGCATACCAAAACAAAGAGGAATAATAATCAGCACATAACTTGTCCTAAGGAACTTCTAATACAAACCAGGTAAGCAACAATAGCAGCTAATAACTCCAATTTAGTTTGTTATTCAAGTCCAATCACACAGCAATGTTTAGAATACCAGTTAGAAGAAGTAAATCAGCCATGCAGCAAAAGTGTTCATCCCGGGAGACAAACACACACATACAAATATACAACCATACAAATTCAAGCAGACACTGTCTCGCCTTTCCATTTAGCATGCTGCGACTGCAACAGTTTCCTTTCTTCTTCTTTGGTAGAAAATGACTTTCTACTATGCTCAAAAACCCTGAGTAATTTTTTTAATCTAGGCATGATTCTGAAAATTTGCATAAAAATGTTCACTTTTGAGGCTCCCTGAACAGAACATGGCTGTAATACAAAATTACTTTCCTCAATATGGCAGCTAATTACAAAGCTGTCAGACAAACAGGTAGTAGAACAGAGAGGGGGGCCTTCGATACAATGGTTTAGGTGCTGGTCCTCCACATGGGACATAGCAGCTCAATGGAAAGCAGTAAATTCATTTAGGCTGGCTTCATTAAATACTGTACCTTGGGCCCTGTATCATGCTTCCCACTTTGCTCTCCCTACTTTCATTTGTGGGGCAACGGATATGCTGTGGGTAAGAAGAAGACAATCACACAAATGAGTACAACGCAGAGGGAATGGGGAAACGCTGTAGGTGGGAAAGGAGAATGGAGAGCACGGTAAAGTAAGAGAGATGGGGGCAATGTACAGAGTAATTAGAAGAAAGAAAGGAAGGATGGCAAAACAGTGGAAAGGAAAGATGGAAGGAGGAAAAGGGTGCTATCAATAAAGCAACACAGTAATATAAAAAAGAACAGAGCAATATAGAAAGTGCTGTGGGATGAACAAGGGCATGGGGACATGTGCTTATTTGATGATAAAGGAATAAAGCATGAAAAGATAAGCGTATAAATGACTAATTTCTAATATGGCTTTTGTTTTATTCATATGACCAAGTCTTCAAAAAAGAAGAGAACACCAGAAAACAAATAAAATTACAGCTTTAGTCCTCAAACACAAGCTAAATGCTAAGTCTCCAGCGCAGTGAAACAAGGGCAATGGTTTTCCATACTCTCTTTACCATTTAGATGATACTGGCAATAGTCAGACTTCACAGTATGGAGAGCATCACAACACACGGTCCCCTCCATGCAACACTTGTTACCCCAAATAGATTAAAAGACACAAAAAATATGATTTATGGTCAGTAACACTGACGAGAAAGTATCCAAAAAGTCCCAAACCAACTCTGCTTGGTGAAAATTGACGCTCATGAACTTCTCGCCGCTGAGTTGTTTTGCCAGACAGTTAAGGACCATTGCATGCCCAATTTAACAGGTTACATGCTGAAACGATAATTAATGTCTGCTGCAAAACTGCCATTGAGAAGAGGTATGGTATTTTATTAAAGAGAAGAATTCAACCTTTTACAACACAATTTAAAAGTTGAAAATGTGGCATAGCACCATTCAGCACAGGAACCAGGAGACATGATGGTCACACATTTACTCTCCTCAGTGACTGCTCTGGTTCCTAGCCAACAGAGTACTTTATGACAACACAACTCCTTTAAACTTTAACCTACGTGTACAGAATGAAGTCCCATATATTTCTGTGTAGACTTCTCTCTGAAGAGGAGAACCAGCAAAACTCAGAAGATAGCTTCTCCTTATGTGAGCTTGAAAGAAGCCATGAAACTTCCCTGAATTCATTTGTTTGGGGTATTTTTTAGCTACACAACTCTTAGACAAATCCATGTTTTGTATTTTGACTTGTTCTTTTGCCACTGCTACACATTGTAGTCTTCTCTGAAGTTGAGCAGTGCCTTAAATTAAGTGACATTTTGAGCAAAACAGTAACTGAAGTAGAGTAACCGAAGACAAAATGCTTGAAAATTGGCAAAAACCAAAACTAAATCATGCTTGTAGATTAATATAAATAGACAAATAAAGAAAGAAAAGAAAAAAAGGAAAATACAATAGACATAGTACAACAAAAAAATAAATTTAAGTGAAAAGTCAAGATTTCTCTGGGCAGGGAGATGAAAGATGGGAAATTTACTGCAGATTTCTGCATCACGGTGCAAAATCAAATGGCATGTTTTTAAATCACATTCTCTATTGGCTTCCTTGTTTATCTCCTGATGGTGCTGTAATGGGACAAAGTAATAATAATTTACCCAGCCTTGGGCAGAAGGTACAACTATACAGAGGAAAAATCAGATTAGAGAAAAAATGTATTTGGTCAAAAGGGAACCAATCATGCTGGTGTCAAGAGTCAACAATTTGGTTATTATAGATTTTAGCTGACATTTAGTCCCAGGCTCATACCTCATTTGGTGAGATAATAGCGCTTCAAGGCCTAATATGCTTTCACAGATTTGACATGAATGCTTTATCATACAACGATTAAATTTGGAGAATTCACAAGGTAATTTCATTGCTGCAATACATGTTTTTTCTATCTTAGTCTAATACTTTCAAACCATAGAAATAGGTTTAAATAAGTAATTCGATCACAGCCTCAAAGCATGCTAGTCAGTATAGTATGTGGCCCATTAATATAGAAATGCAAATAATTGAAAACCTTACTTTGTCTTTTCACTCAAAATTTCTGTTGATTTCTGTTCCTAAACTGTATTTAAATAGTTTTGGAATCTGATTTTTTAAGACAATAAAAGTCATCATCACCTGTGTCAAAGATCTGCTTTCTTTATTTACCAAATGAGGGTGAAAAGGTCAAAAATAATACATAAGGCTCTTAATAAATTGGAGCAGCTATTAGCTAAAGAAGTCATGCTCAAGCTCCTCTTACTTATACCACAGTGAAGATTATGGTTAGTTAAATGTTTGAGCTTTCAGAGCATGCAGAAGTTGACGGCTGCTGCTGCCCTTGGATCTGTGCCCGAATCCAACAGCAGCTCACACTCAGTTGTAGCCCATAAGCTCCAGCTGTTTGCTTTCATTGTGTCGCTGTGCCGTGCTACAAAAGTTCGTCTATCTCCAGTGTGTATCAAGGGAGTCGAGTTCGATGCCGTCTTTACTCAGAATTAATAACCGTAGCAGCATGTGTATCATAGCAAACTTTCACACCCAATTTTTCAAAAATAATTACCTCAGTCTGTTTGTGTGTGTGTGTGTGTGTGTGTGTGTGTGGGTGCGTGCGTGCGTGCGTGCATGTGTGTCTGTGTGTTTAAGAGAAAGTCAGAGAGAATCAGAAGAATAACCAGAGAAAGACAAGTGTAGGAGTGAGAGATGAAGTGTGGGAAAGAGACATAACAACGACAGTACGGGCCTGAGATGAGATACAAGATAAAAATGTAAAGAAAATCCACCACACGAGTGCATCATCCACACTTACTAACTCTGACTCCATAACACTTTCTTGTTTGTTTTTTTCTTACCGTCCTGACTGGCAAAAGGGCAACACTAGAGCTTATTGTGTATGCTAAACAGTATGCTAAGCTAATCTCTGTCCATCTCGACAGCCAATTTGCTCCTACAAGGCAGGGTTGAGTAAATGGGAAAGAGCTTGCATTTTTAATTTACATATCATGCAAGTGCAGTGCAAAGTCTGGAACGTGACAGAAATTAGAGAAATAAGAAGCATGCAATTCTTAATAGCATTGTTCAAATTGTACATGTTTGAGTTGTGTGTTTGAATATACATAAGCAGGGAAAAGACAGGTGTCAAAGACCAGGAAGGCCATTCAACACCGATCCGAAAATCTGGAGAAAACAAGACAAAGACAAAGGACTGTCAGTCACAAAGCGTGTGCTTTGCTGGCATTTGCCACGGCAAAATTCTTAAAATATCTCCCAAAATCATGGTGGATTATCGGGGAAAAATACAAAAGACAAGAAATCTTTGGGCAAAAAGGTTACAAAATAGGCATTCAGAGATTTAAAATTACCCCTTAAATTATGTGTTTTCCTCACTCAGAGTGCATTATGTAGATGGAGACTTTGTGCCTAACAAACAGTCATTTTACTATTTCTGAGGGATAACAGTGTTATAATAAACTATAAATATATCGTTCAGACAATTTACCCCTCCTTTGTCTTGATTTCAACAAAGGCTACTCAATCATTATTATGCTGCTTGATATTTGTTTCGCATTTTCTCAAGCTTTACGAGTAAGTAAAAGAGCACTGACAAATAACGGATCTGGTCACCTTCATTGTGGTAAAAGAAAATCAACCAACTATCATTGACATGTCACTGATCAATCCAATGTCTCAAAAACTCATTTAATTTAATAATTCTCCAGGCATTTTGAGATCTGCCTTTTTGCTGCGGCAGAGAGTATCTGAAATGAGCTTCCATTGCAAATTAATTCAAACATACATGCATATTAGAGACTGTGTGATTCTGGAAGAATGCCTCTCCAATTATTTCCTGCTTAATAAGCTACTGAAAGTCAGAGAAGGCCTCTAGTCATTCCTCATCTAGTCCAATTTCTGTGAGAGAGGACAAAAATGTAAAAAAGACAATTTGGGCTGTGATTTGTGATGCTCATAAGTGATAGAGATATACAAAAAACGTTGGCCACCAGAAGAAAAGCAGAGAGGGAAAAAGGGAATGAATATTGATTCACTCTTTTATGAAGCTGTCAAAAAGACTGAGAGATGAAGAAAAGGACCAAGAAAAAGAGGGAACGAGCTCCATGGCTTTTTGAAAATGCAAACAATACAGAAATGACTCACTTCACTTCATTCATCTGCTTGCAGCAAAAATAGAGGCTTTCTGACCCTGGCTCGCTCGCTCTGTCTCTCTCTCACATACACACACACATACAGTAAGAGAGAGAGACGACAGGAACAAACATAAATACACATGTCAACAAAGAACATAGATCCAGCAGTATGGCTCATGTTAGCAGAATAAATGCTGACTCGTTGCTTTGACACAAGAAGACTTTTGCTTTCTACTTTCTGCACGGCACAACGTAACGCACAACAAAAGTTATTCTGACAGTATTTGGCCCATTCAGTTTGCTTTTTCCAGCCCCCAACCAATGTTGTTTTCGGAGCAAATGTATGTCTCCATCATTTTGTCCATCTCAAAATGCAAAATGATTGGGCGCATTTGCTAGTGGAGGTGGCAGAGAGCAACTACAAATTGCATTGAGTTTCCTATAATTAAAAATGATAAATCAGCTGCATCTAAAAACACTAGTTCACAGCACAGGTACACTAGTAAAAACCAGAGAATACATATTCAACCACTTACTATGCCATCTGAAAAAAATATGTTCTCAGATTAAGCTACTCCCACCCAAAAAGGGTAGTACATATAAATGGCCTAGTTAGCATATACGCAATTGCCATTTATGCTACTTGGGGATAGTTGCAAGTAACATAATCAATGTTAATTTCATGAGCTTTGTGTCATTTGTGAATTTCCTGAATCCCATCCAGTAATAATCAGGACAATCAGATTGTGACTTGGCTGGACCAATTTGCAGATCAAGAGCTAAGCATCTCACTAGACCTATAATATGAGGTGGTCGATTAAAATGTTATGATCTACTATGTCAAACGCTTTGCAAAAATTATGTGTATTTTAATGAGCAATAACTAGACACATCCTAATTAGCATGGTCTTCTGGCAATGATCAAATGGGGACAAGCATTACGACATCCACACAAAACAGCAAGAAACATTAACAACAATCCATTATTCTATTTGTCAGTAAAAGTAAAATAGGATTTTACAAAATTATTGACTACACACATTATATATGTATTACACGACACACTCTCACATAATGTGAAAAAACAGACATAGTCACAAAACCACAAATATACTTCATACACAACACAAATGCTCCAGTTTCTCGCTAGCTGAAATAAAGGAAAAACAGACAACAATCACCACAAATATGAAAGAAAACCGTTTAACTTTGACACTGTGTTCTCAACTTGTTTCTAAAAAGTGAGCACTGCCATTTGCTCTGTCGTTCCACTTTGATCATGACTCGTTCCCCATTTTCAAACGCTGTGACATTTGAAAAACACAATCCCACTTTGGTCTCCTATCATCGCTGGAAGGAGGATACACGGAAATAACAGGCCCGACACTGCCCACCTGCAGCACATCACATCGTCTCTCCCCAAGAAATTAAAGTGACCAAAAAATTGGCGTCCTGCTATTACAATCTGTTCGCCAGACTGTGACGATCGGAAGTCCATATTTGGCCGTCATTTCTTGCTTTCTTACAATGAGGCACTGTTTGTCGGCTATTACTGAGGAGGCTGCAGTGAGCCAAAGCACACTGTGTCGTTCCTTTTTTCTTTTAGGGATGGGAGACAAGAAGAAAGAGAAAAAGAGAAGAAGGGCTTGAAATGCCTTACCTCCTGCAGAGCTCTATCGCCAAAGGCCCCTTGTCGGGCAACAAATTGATCCTCGAAATAAGGGGTCATTTCCTCTGCCTGTTTACCTGTTCACAGCACACTGTCATCACTTTAAAAGACACACATAAAAGCTAACACCGCTGTGCATTCAGAGAGCAAATGCAAGAGAGGGTTAACTTATTTTGATCGTCAATCTGAAAACAAGCCATGTTTAGGTACTGAACTCTATACAGTGGTACCTCTACTTACGAAATTTATTGGTTCCGGAAGAAATTACGTAAGTAGAAAATTACGTAAGTAGAGACACATTTTCCATGCAAATGCCCTAATCCGTTCCATGCTTTTATAAAGCATAAAAATGCATCAAAACATGTAACAAATACATGTTATGATTAGATTATTACACAATAAATGAGAGTTGTGCATAAGGTAAAAAACAAAGAATAGAGTAAAGAATAATAATGACGGTCATTTACCTTTTAACAGCTGTCCCCATTGTTTTTTGCCCTCTTTGGTTCATGCACTCCTATCTCATGATGACAAACAATAGAGTGAATTCCAGTCGTCCTTTTGAACTTCTCCAACAACCCATGCGATGCCTTAAACTCCTTAAACTTCCTTTTGTTTTAATAACGAGGCGATTGTAGATGCATTACTGCCATATTCTTTGGCAAGATCAACCAAACGCATCCCTTTCTCATGCTTTTCTATGATTTCTTGATTTGTATGGACAAAAAAACTATTTTCTTCGTCTTTTCTTTTCCTCTTTTCTCCGTCACTTTCTTGGGTTCCATAGCGAATACCTACTCAAAAAAAGTTATCAGAACACCTCATGGGTCGAGTGCCGAATGACTAGGACCCTGCATAAGCACCAATCTAGCTCCACACAGCCAATGGGATGCCAGGAAGATACGTAATAGGTAATAGCCAATGGCAGAGCAGCTGTGAGAATGTTGCGTTCAGGAACCTGTAGGAGATTCGAGTATCAGCCGATACTGTGTTTTTGTACATTATGTAACTCGAAATTTCTTTCGTAAGTTGAGGTAATATTTTCCTGCTGAGAAATTTCGTAAGTAGAGACATTCGTAAGTAGAGGTATCACTGTACTTTTAAGGTTCCTCACCAAATGACCCCGATGCCATCAACTACTGACTCTCGTTAATCGATCAGTGTCAAATTAGGGAGCACATCTGGGTGAGAAAGTGACAAGGAGTATGGTGGGAAAGAGATAGGGTGAGAGATTGAAACTGTATCTACTCTGCAAAAATGGTTTGTGTGACAAGCAAAGTTGGTCAGAGCAACATGTGCAAAAGAAAAAAACACTGAGTCAAAAACAAAATCTGCAATCTGAAGGGCACACTGTTTTAAGCCAAGTTCTCTGATGCAGAGACAGCCTATTTTAAAACAGTGCTGCACTCATTCATGAATTATGAATCCTCAGATGAGTCATTGACAGTGTCCTCGCTTAATATTGCATGTAATTAATTGACAATTTGTATGACATGATTTTAGACAGCAAACTGTCTAGGCTGTCATTAGGTATGTTTACATATGTGCTACAACAGTTGTACAACATATAGACTCCGCCTGGAGGCTAAATTAGTAAGTGGGATATCTGAACATGCCCCATAATGTGCTGGCTAAGCGTCCTGGGTGTACCCTGCCTCTTGTCTGAAGCCAACATTTGTCCAACGTGTCCTTCCGATTCATACTGCCTCTGCTTCTATGATGAGCTAACACCACAGCTAACATGAGATACCACACACACACACACACACACACACACACACACACACACACACACACACACACACACACACACACACACACACACACACACACACACACACACACACACACACACACACGCAAGGTTCCTCTCCCCCGCAGACAGGCTGCCAACACATACTCTCATTTAATATACCGAAATATTCCCGCAGGTGATCCAGAAAATCCAGACACACACGCATACACACATACACACACACAGACACACACTCACGCCTTCAACCACTGAACAATGGCAGTAAGATGGAATCAATGCAGCTTTGAATCAATCGAGGCTGTGTGTGTGTGTGTGCGTGCGTGCGTGCGTGCGTGCGTGCGTGCGTGCATGCGTACGTGTGTGTGTGATGGAGGGAAGAAGTTGATAACAGCATGTGCTCCTGTGAGGATTTCACCAAACCCCATGTTTTTTGATTGAAAGGAGGTGGGCAAGCATTACCATAGCTTCCCCACCACATGTCTGCTGTTAACTCAATAATGCAAGAATGATTTCACACATGCACGGACACACACACACACACACACACACACACACACACACACACACACACACACACACACACACACACACACACACACACACACACACACACACACAGTTGGTATGCACCATGGTAAATTCAATATTATATTCACCCTCCTAAGCCAAAGTGGGAGTACAGTCAGCACAGAAGCCACAGCCTTAGCTGTAAATCAATAGATTAAATAGAAATGTATGAATAAAACAAAAGATAATAAATAAAAGAGAAGATGGTTTACTCTTGCCGTCATATACTGCACATGTTCTACCTCATTTTGGAAAGAATAATGGAGAAGAAGACAGAAACAAATAAATACACTTCTTGTTGTGTTGAAATTAATCTTTCTAATTCTTCTGTGCACCTTGCCAGCTTCCAGTGTCTGCGTCCTTTGTTTGTTTTAGTGTTGCATGTATATGTGTTTATATTACATATTTAAAGATTGACACAATGCATATGTGCAACTTTAAATGCAAATTAAAAAAGGAAAAAGTAGCTCTCTGTCATTTAAAAATCACTAATCAAATGGGCCAGCAACAAAATACAATGGAATACCTTTTCAGTCAAGTATGATTTATTATAATACACCTTATTGACAGCAAGGAATGATCATGTCTTCAGTAGTTTTTGTTCTTTGATCCAATTAATGTTGCATCATGGGCCAGAAAATCCACTATGTGTAGGGATTGGTTTCACATGCTTGACTTGACATACCTGTCGTTTATGCTCCAGTTTAGGCAAAGGTTGAGGGAACTGAGATTGCGGCATTTCCTCACAACCTCCATCACTGTCTCGTTGTTGAGTTCTGAGATATGCCGAAGGTCCAGGACATTCAGGTTTCGTAACTACGAGAGGTAACAAACAAACACATTATGATGTCAAATCAATTCAAGTTCACATAAATAGCTAGTTATAGTAATAACAATGTTTTACTGTCAGGTCAAACATTTAGTCATCTGTTTCCGAAATAAAAACCATGATGTCAATGCTTCTTTTTAAATTGTTTGCCACCATGAAATCAATAAATAAACTAGAACCAAGGCAGTCACAGACTGTGACACCCGTGAATTCAAAATGTTACCCTGACCTATTTGCATAGGTCAAAGATCAAAGCTAGTGCTCTGACCTACTGTCATTGATCAAACCACTGGCTTTGATCTATGGTCTTACTCACACTGGCCTTCTCCCTCGTCTTTCTATCTTATCCAGTTCCTGAGTGTACAAAAGTTTAAATTTGACCTTGACCTAGTTTTCTCAAGGTCAAGGTCATCATCTCATTTTCATCCCTTTTCATCCCGAGTAATATGCTTTACGTTTCATCTTTCTATCTGCAACGGTTGCGAAGATATTTGGTGGACATACTAACGGACGAACAGACGAACGGATGAACACACAAACACTGACAATTACAATACATCACTGCTTTGAAGCGGGATGTAAAAATATACAAATACGCATTTAGTGCTACTTCTCTCAAAGCAGAATGGAGTGTTGATATGAAAAATTGCTGTTTAATTTCAGTTTGACTTGAACCAATTAGGCACCCGTTATCTCATGGAGGAACCAGGACCTGATTTCATACTACAAGCACTGGAAAAAGGAAGCTATAAGAAGAGAGATACCTAATGAATTTATGTGAAGTGTGGCATACACACACTCACTGAATTGCAAGTTACGTTTGACATATCCTCATAGAAATATGGACAATGAGTAAATCTTTAAACTGACAAAGGTACTGAAAAAAACAATGCAGAATAAAACCTAACAAGGGAAAAACATTAGAAAAAATTGCCAACTGTCACTGTTTAGCTCACCTACATGTCTAATGTGAGGGGTTATGGGCCAATGAGAGTATTCACCATGGTGCTCTCTTTCATCACTCCGATTTTCAATAATCTTTCTTTCCAGTCACAGTGCCTTATAAGAAGGGGTTTAGATTGAGTCTCCGGTCTCGATTTCCTGACACATTTTGAGAAACACACTCTAACACCGTGTTCATCGAGCATTCCTGTAGGGTGAATACTACCAAAGGCTTTTCAAGTCACTGCACAGATGTACTTTCTGTGATACTCAAAACTATATAAGGCACGGATTCCCGCTCACACACAGCAGGAGTGAAAGATAATAGTGGCATGATATTATAGCCAGCTCCAAGGGAGGCAGGGAGGTAAATGCCATGCCAAGGCTAAAGAGAAAACAAGCTTACAGTTGATGTTAAGATCACTGTGCGCTATTTGCTCCATAGGCACAACAAACACCAAACAGCATGAAGACACATTGAGGAATGGATAGAGACAAGGCTTGCTGGTTGAGGAAAGCACACATGTAAATGCTCCTTCCCGTCCCCTTACTGAGAACAAAAAAATATTGACACTGCAGATTTTCACAGTGAGTATGTGATGCTACTTTGCTCTGAAGGTTATAAAAAAGCTTTTAAATCCCTTAACCCTGTCTAGTTGCTACATTTGTCTCTGCTTTTACAGAGCCGGTAGCTGTTTTGTCATTCCTACAGGTAAAAGGTCTCGTGTGATAAAAGGTCAGCTTAGGCATGAAATAAACATGAACTACTTTTTGTATGTGGCATGTTTTCACCTATGCTGTTAAGATCAATTTAGTACAGATGAAATTAACATCAAACAGCTTACATGAGCGAAGACAAGCCAATAATACAGCAGTGATTTTAAGGAACAACTAAACGAACAGGATAAACTGTGTCAAATGAAAGCGAACATCCCTTAACTGGGGCTTGTTATTAGTGTGCATTCATACGCGCGAACGCTCAGACGTGCATAACACACGCATGTACACACAAACTGTCCGGTGCTCCTGTAGGCAGTTATGAATTGAACGCTAAATTATTCATGCAGACTTTGACTGATCAGCGTTTGCATGTGTGTCCAAAGATAGGAAAATTACAAATCCATGCTGACTTGGAGGGAGGCTAGTTGACCACTACCGTTAATATTCAGAGGAAAATACTTCCTCTCACACTGTCAAAAGAATGTCCAAACACACACATGCACGCACACACACATACTCACACAGATACACAGTAAACACACATACAGCATCTAGTATTTTTAGTTATTAAGGCTGGGGTGAATTTCACAAGCCCAACATAAAAATTAATGTGTGTTATCTAAATCTTCAAAACGGCACATGTGCTAAATAGATTTTCTATTGCAGCCAATAGTAAGTGTGTCAATGATGTGGCTAACCAATAAGAAATTGGGCCAAACTGGTGTGAGTTTTCATTGGCTGACAGTGTAGCTAGGTTCAAGAAATTTTTAGCAGAAGTCTGCATGAGGAGGCAGAGGCATGGCTCAAACTATGACTTTCTAGTCCATCTATGGAAGCCACAGCAGGAAAATAAATTCAATAGTTTAGCAGACATCTGCCAAAAGAAAAATATCTCAAATCCTTGAAATGACAAGTCGCACAAAGAACAACACCTCAGTAATTAGACACACCTCCAGAAGGAAGCAGCCACAGAGACTGTGTTTGTTTTCCATAGTTGACGGATTATCATTTATTCAACTCGCGGGTGAAATGCTTTAATGCTTCCAATCTTATTTAATCATTTCCACTCAAACAGCAGCTTATTTTCTGCTCATGTTTTTCTCCAACTCAAGAATAAATGGGCAGAAAAAGAAAGAAAAATGATAGAGTGAAAAATGAGGAGGAGGAGGAGGGAGAGCAGGAAATCTTGAGATGGGGAAAGAAAAAGTGAGTGATTCACAAAGCAGAGCTGGAAAAAGTGAGAGTACAACAGAGAAAGAAGTGAAGCAGAGTGAGGAGTGCAAGTGAGATTGAAATAAAGCAACAGAATGAAGAGGATTTAGTAAACAGCGCAGAATTTTTACTTCCTGTTGGTTGAAATATGTAACCAGGCAGAGTTTGTGTCATCTCATGACTTGGCAGTTACACCTGGATAATTATTCACTCTGTTCATAAAAACACTAAAACCTGCAGAACCCAGCTGCTCTGAGGCCAGCGGGTTGTCCCCCTCCCTGTGAACACACATTCATGGCACTGAAATCACACACTGATTACATGAATATTCTAATGACTATGTGGACTCGTGTTCTTAGGCACAGAGAGAAAGATATAAAGAATCTGTGGACATCAACTCGGCAGCAGTTCCAAAATACACTTTTAAGTGTGAGACTTCCACTTTCTACTCATTTCTACCTTGACTTCATGACACGTCAGAGGAAAAGATTTATTTTGTTTACCCAACATATATTTCATTAGTAGATTGAGATTTAAAATACAAACCAAAATCCTCTTGTAAGACAGACTAAGATCTTAGAGCATGGTTTAGCACCAGAAATGATTATCTGGTATTTAAATAAATTAAAACTTCTCTAATTTTAATATTTTCAGTCCATCTCATATGTCTTGTGTTTTGGTACAATTAATAAAGTAATATTGGGAATGCACAAGTTATACTGTAGTATTATTATTGAACTGTTATACTTTTCTTGAGTAAATGGCCTGAATGTTTCTTGTATCACTCAAAAAAAAAATTAATATAAAAAACAATTCCAATAAAATAAGTATTCTTCTATTTTATCTCCTGAAATCAGTGTTCACAAAAGAAAACATTTCATCTGCCCTGTAAATGTATATTGAAATTTCAAATCACATTTCTATTTCACCTGAAAGTTGCAGTTCTGTCTAAAATAACCACAAAGCAGAAGATGCTCAAATCATGTTAACAGAATCACAAAGTGTGTGAATGTCAGTTTATGTGCTAACATTGATTCTTTCCTCAGAGATAATCACAACATAGCCTGACAAGCCAAACATACTTAAGAAATGGGTGTTACTTTTTGTATATGTGTATCAGACATGCTGTTAATTCAGTCCACATGACCACAGGAGATCTGTGAGCTGCAAGCAGCTTGGCTCACACTTCAGTTAGAAGCTTGTCTAAAATGGGAAAAGTAAAAGATGAAACAAGGTGTCAAAAGACAAATGGTATCTCAAATGAAAGAAAAAAATAACTGGATGTTTCAAAGACATATGCTGGTGCTAAATATTTCTAAATGTTGATCTGACATTTTATTACATTAGCCTGTGTAATAGTCTGGCACAGTCGTCGTCGTCCCCCCCCCCCTGTGTGTGTGTGTGTGTGTGTGTGTGTGTGTGTGTGTGTGTGTGTGTGTGTGTGTGTGTGTGTGTGTGTGTGTGTGTGTGTGTGTGTGTGTGTGTGTGTGTGTGTGTGTGTGACTACAGGCTACAGAGCTATAGCTATGTGTGCCCTATTTCTTAATTTATTTACACAATCCCACAAGCACTGTGATGCCAAGCAGGAAGTTCAGGCTTGGTGGAGTCCATATAGTGGATATGAAGTCATGGTTCAAATGCTGGCAGACATCAGCATGAGTTCAGGGTGGCTGCTGTCTGTCAACCTCAGTGTCCCAAGCTGACAAGGAGCAAAGTGACGTTTAAAAAGCACGGACAGAGCAAGCATTGTTTTAGTCATCAATAATGAACATGGAATATTTGGAAAATATGAGCCGCTTTTTCATTGCTGCATTTAAGTTCATAACCATTTCATAATTTAGTATGTGAGTTATGTCAGGAAAAAGTCTGACTGTGAGAAATGCATTTTAAGCCGCACTCAAGAAGTTATGGCCTATGAAAATGTAGAAAAGTAGCTTTTGAGTAAAAAATAGTGGACAACTTCTTACATCAGCAAAGATGTGCATAAGCAAGCAACAAGCTCTTAACAATAAGGTAGAAGTCACTCTAAAAATAATGTTTAAAAGTTTGGGCCAGAAGCGGTAGGGACAGGGTGTTGTAGACTAAGAATTGTGGCCCTGACACATTTTGCTGTTGCATGTTTGTGGGACAGAGTGTGAGACAGGATGAGGTGGAAACAAAGGTGACACAAAAAGCAAATGTTTCATGATTTGAATCCATGGATGCGCTCATGCATACATGCTCTGGGTTTGTATCCTCACATTGGATCATCTCGAACAGTTCAGTCAGATGGGGAGAAAGCTCTACTCAGTAACCCCACCCCCTCTAGATGCATGCTCAGAAAAACACACACACATGAAAAAACACAGACACAGAGAGGCCTTTACAGACAGAGTGGTATGAATATTTCAAAAATGACGAAAAATAAAAAAAAAACTGAAAGAGCAACGGGTCTGGAATCGTAAACACTTTGTCTGCATCAGTCATAAACCAGTGAGCTGATCCCACAGTGGGTTTGTGTGTGTAAGTGTGTGTGTTTAACCTCTCTCTTTATCTGTCTTGTGCCCATCTTCTGTCTATCATCATATTTTCCCTCTCCTACCCCCTTTTCCTCTCTCTTTCTTCCTTTCACCCGCTAATCCTGCATGTGCGGGTGTAGATAACAAACTCAGTGGTGAGGAAAGGCTTGAGGAGATAGAGAGCACTGGTTTCTCTTAGGCGCACTAAGCCAAATGACCACATAGGCACATACGTACACAAGTACAAGCCGGTATGACAGCGCCGGGTGACAGTGACTAGTTGGCCAAATAATGAGACATGATATCCCCTGCCTCCAGAGGTCAAAAACCTGTCTATCTCTGTCTGTCACTGGGTTAAAAGTCTGAGAGCCAAATGAATTATTCTTCAATTACTCTTCCAAGAGACACACATCATCCTTAGGCTCTTCTCTGCTCATTATATTCATAAATCCCCCAATCTCCTCCATACAGCGGTGAAGAAAATTGTTGTTACAGTTTTGACTCAATTGGCGACCCCCACAACCCCATTACCTTTCTTCCTCCAAATCACCATTACGCCTTCATTTCCCCTTTATCCTTTTTAGCAGCCCTGAGACTCAACACACATGTGAAAGACCACAGCAGCACACACATACACAACTGTACACAGGAAAAGACGCACATTGACATGAACATACACAGACACACATACACAGACACACTTACTTCTTTGGTTGGTGTTGGGGGTTATCAGTTTGACACAGGGCACTGTGATTATGTATTTTCTGTGCTCCAGTCAGGGGCACAGATAAGGGGCCAGACTAAAGCAAAGTCAGACACCACTCATCCCCATGGGGAGGGTGTGGAGAGTGTGAAGGTGACAGTGGGTGAAGACCTTTGCGTTTCACACACTTAAACCTTTCTTTTCCAGTCTGTCTTCCTGGTAATATGAAAAAAAATTACCCAATAAATAAACAAATAATGTTTTATCTATTCTTTTTTTTCCCCTTGTTGCATAGGTTACAAGCCAAACGTTGCAAGTATATTCTGCTCTGCTAACTCAGCGGGATGAATATAACATATGATTCTGGTTATGGAATTAAATAGCTTTCCTGTCATAAAACAGACTGTTTTATTTGCTCATAAACACACAGAGGGAACGAGGTATTGCCCACGGTCCAATTCTGTCAAATTTAGAGAGCATTTATCAAAACTTTTTTTTTTTCCCAGAGAAGAACAACAAAGCCACTGGAGCGGTACAGCAGACTTAATCTACATGGTCCAAAAATTAAAAACAGAAACATCCAAAATCAGCACATCAGAAAGATGATTACAGTCTCCAAATATACCTCTTTTCATGTCTGACACATTCTTCAACAGTCTCTCCATTTGTTATGTCTCTGGTCTCTTTTCTGTTCGTGGGGTGGGAACTTTCACACACCTAAACAAGGGAATTTTGAGGCCCATGGTGTCTTTAGGTAGTGATAGGCTGATATATGAGGAGGGGCATTGTGGCCAGGCATGACAAGCAAAGAGAAGCCATCAGGAGGACATCTAAGGCTTAAGGAATGAAGGTTCTTTGGCACTGAGAGCTGCTCTCCAACACTCGCTCTGATGGACCTGACCGTGAACTTAATTACTACCAGAAGAAAAGAGCACTGCTTGACAGGAAGATGGAGAGATGTTGGAACGATGTGTTTGTGTGAGAGAAAAGGGGAGAGAGGGAAAATTAGAGGGAAAGACAAATGAAAGAAGAGCAATACATACAGAGGCCCAAATAGACAAAGAAACTGAACGTAGAAAGTGACATACACAGATAACAGAAATTTTTCAAGCGATGGCTAGACTTTTTTCTTCTAAGGCCTGTGATTAACACACAAATCCTTTTCCTAGAACATACAGAGAAACACAGACACAAACACAAAACGCACTTACATCCTATAGAATTACAGACA